>NC_133617.1:631581325-631881325 GCF_048593235.1 Sminthopsis crassicaudata
CTCTCTCTCTCTCTTGCTCTCTTCCGCTTTCTTGCTCTCTCTCTCTCTCTCTCTCTCTCTCTCTCTCTCTCTCCCTCACTCGCTCTTGTGCACTCTCTCTCTCTCTGTCTCTCGCTCGCTATTGGTCTCTCTTTCTCTCTCCCTTTCTCTCTCTCTCTCTCTTGCTCTCTTCCGCTTTCTTGCTCTCTCTCTCTCTCTCTCTCTCTCTCTCTCTCTCTCTCTCCCTCACTCGCTCTTGTGCACTCTCTCTCTCTGTCTCTCGCTCGCTATTGGTCTCTCTCTCTCTCTCTCCCTTTCTCTCTCTCTCTCTCTTGCTCTCTTCCGCTTTCTTGCGCTCTCTCTCTCTCTCTCTCTCTCTCTCTCTCTCTGTCTCTGTCTCTCTCTCTCTCTCTCTCTCTCTCTCTCTCTCTCTCTCTCTCTCTCTCTCTCTCTCTCTCTCTCTGTCTCTGTCTCTCTCTCTTTCTCTCTTCCTTTCTTTCCCTTCTTCCTTTCCTCCTCTCACTTCCTTTCCACTGAAAGAAGCTGTTGTGCCTATCTACTACCTCAAGTCTCTGTCATTCCAATTTATCCTCTATATCTATCTACCAAAAAGATTTTTCTAAAGCACAAGTCTTATGGACTATTTCAGTCCTCTACTCAATAAATATCAATGGCTTCCTATTACTTCTAGGAGAAAATGCAAAATGTTCTGTTTGTCATTCAAAGCCCTTTATATCCTAGCCCCCTCCTACCTTTTCAGTCTTCATTTAACTTACTCCCTGAAATGTATTCTTCCATCTAATGATGGAAAAACATGGCTTCCCATGTTTTTCCTCTATTAATTATCTCCAATTTATCCTTTACATAGTATGTTTTGTATATACTTGTTTTGTGTTGTCTCTCCCATTAGAATGTAAACTCTCTGAGGGCAGAAAGTGTCTTCTGCCTCTTTTTGTATCCCCAGAGCTTAGTATAGTTCTTGGCACATGTAGTTGTTTAACAAGTGTTTATTAACTGACTACTGATTTTTATTATTTATTATTAATTAATTAATAAACACTGATGAAAAGCACAAAGTCAAAGACATACTATTCTTTGGATTCAGCCATTCAATATATTTCCAATCCCTGTAGCATACCATTATCCAGCCCACATCTCTCCATTTTGTACACAAGGAGAACCTAAAATAGTTTCAGTCACAGAAAATTAGTGTCAAAACTAAACCTTGACGCCAAGTCTCTTGCATTGCCATCCTGGATTCTTTCTACTCCACTTCTAGGTGTTCAGTTAGGAGATTTGCACTGAGTCTTAGCTCCAACACTTATTAAGGGTGAAACCATGAATAAATCATTTAACTTCTCTTTTTTTTCTTTATTGATGCTCTTTTGTTATGAAGATGTCACTTCCCAATGACTGCTTGACCCCTATTATCAATGAAATACTTTCCTTCTAACAAAGAAGTACAATTAAGCCAAATAAATAAACATATCAGACAAATCTGATAATAAATGTCTCACTGAACAACTGTAGAGTGTCATCTATCTTTTCAAAAGGAGACCTGTTTCACCAATAGTCTTACAAAACTATAATCAGTAAGTCATTACATCTGATAGAATTATTATGTTTTTCAATAATAGTGATGGTCATCATATAAATATTAACTGTTCACTCTATTCTGCATCAGTTAATCTACTCATTTTATTTGAGCCTCAGTTTATTCATCTGTAAAGTAGAAATAACACATTAGCAATCTCAAGGGGTGGTTGTGAGAAAAATGCTTTTTGTTGTTATTTTTAATTACACTGTTTCTCCTGTTCTTCCTGTATTCCTTTCTTTAATTTTCTAAAGCCTTTGTCATGCTGAATTGGAGTGTGTGTGTGTGCTCGTGTATGCACACTCATGTATGAATATATGCCCCCTCCCTATATCACTCCCTCCTGACTGTGAGAGATTCTTTGTCAGAAAAATGAGTTCAAACCAAGTGATTTGTACCTACCCTGTATCCACTACACCTGTGCCCCTGGGAGAAAATGCCCTGCCTTTAGAAATATAAATGTCTCTATCTTTCCCAGCTCTGCAATCCTCCCATTGATCATTCTGGCTTGACTCTGAGAATCCCCCGATGGCAGCCTTGGGCTTTCCATCAGCTGTGTGTGTCTGACTTTGGTCAGCTTTCTGACAACCTGGAGTGTTGTGTTGTGTTGTGTTGTGTTTTTTTTAATACAGTGAAAGAGGCTATGATATAAATCATTGCAGGACATCAACCATGGAAAGTAAGGAAGAAGCAAGTTGCAGCCAAAAGTATAGTGGACCCACAGAGCCCTTCTAAGAAAACTATTAAATATCTCAGATACCCAGATTCTCAGAAAAACTAAACTGTACATTTGATAACTATACTAGAGCACTTTTATGCCCTTTATTTCATTTAATACTAATATAAACTTAATAATGAGAAAACTGAGGCTAGAGAGGGAAACAATTTGTCCAAGTTTCCACAGCTGATAAGTAATGGACTTGGGGCTACTATGTCCTATCCTTCTCTTAAGATTAAAAAATCGTAAACCACCTTAGTAACAATATAGTATTTAGAATGAAAGTCATATTGTGCTCTGGAAATTAGGTAGACTGCTAAACTTAGAAAAAGGAAGACCTGAATTCAAATCCTGCCTCACTTAATAGCTTTGGGACACTGGCAAATCACAACCTCTTTCATTCTCAACGTGCTCATCAATAAGATGGAGATAATACCATCCACCTCATAGTGTTGTTGTGAGGATTAAAAAATATCAGATATATAAAGTGAAAACTTTTAAGCACTAGATAAATAGCTATTATCATTCTGCCCTAACCAGACCACTTCTAGAATATTATGTGATTTCTAAAAAGACAAACTGGACTGTATCCACAAGAATGCAGCTAAGGTCATGTAGTGAGAAGAATGGACAGTGTGCCATGAAAGAATAAGCTGGAAGAACTGGGGAATTCAGTGAGGAGAAGAGAATGTTTAGGGACAGTGGAGAAAGTGCTGTGCCTGAAGGCAGGAAAACCTGAATTCAAATGTACCTCAGACACTTACTAGCTATGAAATTCTGGACAAGTCACTTGACTCTGTTTGCCTCAATTTCTGAAAAATGAGCAGGAGAAGGAAGTGACAAACCACTCCAGCATCTTTTCTAGGAAAACCCTAAGTAGAATCACAGACTCAGATATGACTTAAAAATGATGCAGTAACAACAATTAGAAGGATTAAATGTGATCTATTTGGCCTCAGAGAACAGAAGTAGGAGTAATGGATAGAAGTTGCAGGGAAGCAGATTTAGGCTTGCTATAAGGGAAGATAATTAGACATTAAAGTGAATTAACAGGATGTCTGGGGTAGGGAGAGGATAGAGAATGGTGTATTTTCTAGGACAGGAGGTTTTTTTGATCCAGAGTCTGGATTATCACTTGCACAGATCTGGTTCCAGAGGAACTCTCTCTTTAGAGACCTACTATCCTTCCTCTGTGGCCTCTTCCATTGTCCCCTATCACATCCTACTACACCATCCTATCTCTTGGCTGCTTCTGTAATCAAGATGACCCTCTAGGTTCCAGACCTACTGGCTCCCTTCATCAAAATGTATACTATTTCCTCGATCCCAGACAATTCTGAGAATTATATCTAGTGTAATAAGGTAGGCAGCACATCTCCTAGTTTACCTTCTCTCAGTTAAAATTCACACATTTTTAGGAGAGCTATAAGGGATGATGCTAATGATGAAGCTAACAATATTGTGGGAGGTGTTAGAGAGAATATAGATTGGGTCAGCTTCTGAGCTCCCTTAGGTCTGAGATTTTGTTATTCTGTGCTAATAGAGGAAATGTTTTGTTCACACAATTTTTTGTGCCCTCAAACTATGCTATGTAGATAGGTATTCTTTCCTCCTGTGCATAAAGCAAACTGTTCATCTCCCATGAATCACAAATCAGTATCTTTATTGGGAGTGTAGAGAAAAGGACTGAATTCAGAATCAAAAAAATCTGAATTAAAGTTCTCATCCTGACATTCATTTACTGAATAACTTGGGACAAGTCATCTAATCCCTCTGATATTCACCTGGTTTCCTTACTTTGCAAAATAAAGGTAATACAGACATGACTAATCTTATCACTGAAAAGGAAGTACTTTGGTAACTGTCAGGAGTTTGAGCTAGAAAGGACTTTGGAGATGATCTAGTTAATAGGCTTCTAACCAACTCCCACCTTGGACAGATACAAAGTGATCTTTATTGTTGTTTATTGCTGATTGAAATCTCTTAAATTCTGCTTTGGCACTTGCAAAGGAAAGACTTCTTCAGGAGCTTCAGTCTCTAATGCTGGCATTGATGGATTCCAGCTACAGAGCTCAGCATCCCTGCTTCTGTTCATCTGTTCATCTGTTCAAATCAAAGAATGGGAACAGTTTGCTGAAAGTTGCAGGCTGAAGGAAAACCACTGTTTGCATGCAAAGAGTACCCTCTGCTGAATCAATCTGGTATTGCATCCTGTGACAAGGTGCAAGTGCATGAAAAATCAACTTCCTTGTCCAAGGACACGGCAAAAAGTGTTCCCAAAACGGCATTCACAATATTTCATTTCAAAATGTTGTATTAAATGCAGAACCTCTGTCTGCAACTGAGATCAGATGATATAATTTATATAATCAGATGATATAATTTAAAGCACTATAGAACTGTTAACTGTTATCATTATTGCCACTTTTATTCTTATTTCATATATAATTATTTCTGGGCATTAGTTTCAACATCTGTAAAATACCAGGATGGTCTAAGGTTTCTTCCAGATCTAAAGTCTGTGATTTTTGTATGTGTCCCATCCTATGGTATATGAAAAGAATATTAGACATAGAAAAAAAAAAAGATTAATTACAACATCCTAAGACCTAGCTTCAAATCCAACTCTGCTCTTTACTAGCTATGTATCCTTCATCAAAATAGTTCATTTCTGGCATTGTTTCCTCTTTTATAAAATGAGATGATGATCCCTGAGATCCCTTCCACTTGTACACTTGTATGTCTTACAAATTTATTTATTATTTGAAAGTAGAAATGGGGTTTTATCTTCTTCAGTAGAATGTAAGCTATTTGAGTTCAGGATTGTCACATTTTTCCTTTTAATTTCTGATGTCTGAGACAGTTCTTAAAACAAAGGAAGTACTTAATAAGTGCTGATTATCTAAATGTTGATTATCTACTTTACACTTCCAGTAACTAGCAGGATGTTCAACAGTAGGCATCCAATACATGGAAATGAATTGAAATGAATAATGGGGCCTAATGGTATGTGCTCTGTTCATTTTAATGGAAAACAAGAACCAAAGATGCAACATAGGGCAATACTTAAGAGTGTAAGATGCAAAATTGGACAACCTGGGTTCACGACTTAACTCTACCTATTCCTTTCTGGCTATCCATCATTCCATCTGTCAAATGGAGATGCTCGAACTTATACTACTTAACTTATAACATTGTTGTGGTGAAATGAAAATGAGAACTATTTAAGTAATATCTAAAAGAAGCCTATTATGAGCAACACACTGTGAGCATAATATATGTGAAAGTCTTTGTAACTCATAGAATATGGAGTGGGGAGGAAGAGGGAAAAGGAGAAAGAGAATATTAGAGAATATCATTCTCTCTCCCCATTAAAAAGTAAGAGTGGAGCAAGATAGAACTTTGTTATAGAGAGGTTTCATTATTACCATCTGATAGAAGATCATTATGACTTTGGGAGTTTTCAAACATTTTTGGGACTAATTGCTCATTTGCAGAATCATCCTCTCACTCACACTGGTGCAGTCAGTTGCCAGGTTTTATCAATTCAATTTCTCAACTGGCTCTTTCCCTGCTGTCTAAAAAATGCCCCAATCTTCTCCTTCCTTAAAACATTTTCATTTGACCCTGCAATGCTGTGAAACTATTTATTCCTTCCTCTCTTCTCTTTTCACAAACCTAAAAAATACTGTTAGACTTATTGCTTCATATCTCCTATTCACTTTTCATACTGTATAATTTGGCTTCTATCCTTGACTTGACTGAAATTCTTCTCACCAGTCATAGATGCCTTTAATTGCCAAATCCAATGAACTCTCCTAAGCCCTTCCCCTTCTTAGTCTCTCTGAGCATTGGGTGATATCAGCTTTTCTCCCAGACACTCTACTTTCTATTTTTTTCTATTTACTTTCTCCTAGTTCTCCTCTTAGCTGCCTAATCAAACCTCCTCTTTTGCTTGATCAAGGCTTCTTAAAAACTTTTTCCATTTGCAACCCATTTTCACCCAAGAAATTTTTATGTGACCTCAGGCATATAGATATATAAAGTAGGTATCCAAATCAAACATTTACAATAACAAATCATAATTTAATGACCCCCTCACATTCAGTTAGATGACCCTATATGGGGTCTCAACCCACAGTTTAAGAAGCAAAGTATTAGATTATTTTAGATGTCCCAATCCCTACATTCAGCTGCACTCTCAAGGCTCCGTACTGGCCCTTTTCCTCTCTCTCTTTCTCCAAGACCTCATGTGCTTCTAAAACTTAAATGCTACTCATCATCTTCCCCAATAAGATCTATACCTCTTCCCAATTTTCCTAATTTTTATTGCCAATATCATTCACCCAGATTTTTTACCTTGAAGTCAGTCTTCAACTGTTCCATCTCCCTTAGCTTCTCTATCAAATCAACTATCAAATTTGTTGATTATTCTTTTACAACATATCTCACATCTATGCTCTTCTTTCTACTCACATGCCTATAATCCTTGTTCAAGATCTTATCTTAATCGGATTCCCTGACTCCACTTTCTCCCCTCTCCAATCCACCCTCCACAAAGCTAATATATTAATACTCCTAAAGCACAAGTCTGTCCATATTTTTCTCTTTCTCAGGTAACTTCACTTGCTATTATATTTCCTCTATAATAAAATACAATTTTCCTCTCTGCATCTTGAATCAATTAATCTCAGAAAAAATAATTTGTTAAGTATTAACTATGTCTCAAACTTTGCTAAAGCAAACAAACAACCAAGATAGTACCTGCTCTCAAGCTCACATTCTAATTGGGAGACACAATACATAAATAAAGTTTAGGAGCAGGGCAAATGGCAAGGCCTCTTCTACCCTCTAAAGACAAATTGAATAAGCCTTATTCCTGTTTCACTTAACACTACTTAAAATACCTGAATACAGCTTTTATGTTTTATAATTAATTTCTTCTTAATGCTAAATATTTCTAATTTCTTCAGCCCTTCCCTATATGGCATATTCTCAACTCTCCTCCTGTTTTGATGTCTCTTTTATAAATGTGCTCCAGTTTGTCAAAGTCATTCCAAAATAACAAGGGTCTCTATTTCCACCCCCTCCATCTTTTAATAATACTGTTTTCTTCAGTACTGTGAACTGTGTCATTGCAAACAGAGAGTTCATTTCAATATACTATGCAAACATTTTCTCAGGTTTTCTGGTTTTCTGTGATCCAAGAGGGAGAAAAAAAATTCTTCCAAAGAGAACTTGTACGTTGGGGTCATGATAGCCTCTGAAAAAAGTGTTGAAAAATATGGAACTCAGTCCTAGACTTGTAAAAATTTATTTCATCCCTGAAGACAAGACAAATTTAACAAAGCACAATGGAGAGAGCAGTATACTTGAAGTTAGGAAGGTCTGAGTTCAAATCTAGCCTCAGACATTTACCAATTATATGATCCTGGGCAAGTCAAACCTCTGTCTGCCTGCATTTCCTTTTCTGTAAAATGGGAATAATAATAACACCTGCCTTCTAATGTTATTGTGAAGATAAAAAATGATCTTTGTAAAGCATTTTTCAGGCAGCAAGATGACCCACAGTGGATGGAGTATGAGCCTTGTCAGGAGGATATGAGTTCAAATTTGACCTCAGACACTTAATACTTCCTAGCTGTGTGACCCTGGGAAAGTTACTTTACCCCAATTGCCTCAGGGGAAAAAAAGTATTTTTTTCAAACCTTAAAGCAATATGTAAATACTATTACTATTATCATTATTATTATTATTATCAGACAAGTAGGGGGAAATGAAAAACAGTACATAATTAAGGGCTAAATTATGTAAACATTAATTAAATGATATAAGGGACTATCAAAAAAAAAAGAAAATATTATAAAATAAAGGAAAATGACTCATTGAGACAGAAGATCCTGTAGAATATGAAGAAAATATGGAACCACCACAACATACTGATCTAAAGTAATTTAAATGAGAAATTAGAATCATGAGAACAGAATTATGGCTAGCATCAGAAATAATTGGCACAACAGAAAAACTTGAATCTATAGTGACAAATATACAGAGTGACTATTGAAAGACTCATAATATTTCTTTCTAAATGTATTCAAGGAGACAGAGGTAAAGATGGAAGTCAGGTGAGAGTAATAGTGGAGAGGCAGGCCTGAGGTATTAGGGAAAGATCCTAGTGACATCCTACCTATAGGTGAATTGGGTGGGGGGGGTTGGTGGGACTGCATTACAAAATAAGAGGGTACATGGAAGGGAAGAAGGGAGAAGAATAATAGAAATGTGTGGTGTGCCCAGGTCAAATTGAGGGCTAGCAATGCCAGGAAGGCAATCCCTCTGATCTCTCAGGAAAAAAAAAAAAAAGAGCTTAGGAGATAGAAGGGGAAAAATTATCAAGGCAGATGGGAAGGAGGGAGAAAAGAAAGACTTTAGTGGGAGGAGGTTCCATTGATGACCAAAGATGTTCTAGGAAAGGAAGTGGCTATCTTGTATTAGTACTTCTCTTTAAGGATTTAGTGCTTAAAAAAAAAAAAAACACTTGCCCCATTCTACAGGGTGGTGGAATGTGGTTTAGAACTTTTGGGGACAACTTGCCCCCAGGGAATTAGAAGAACACAGAACCAGGGAAGAGATTTTGTAGGTAATGAGAAAGGAAAGTGATCAGGAAAGGGTATACATTAATGGTAGGGCATTCTCTCTGTCATATACAGAAATTGGTATTTTTCTGGGAATGAAGCATAATTGAAAAGGAGACTCTGAAAGTCAATTTCTACAAGACGATGGCAGATACTATTGAGATGGATGCCTCAAAAGTTTTGACTCTGTGAGGAATTTAGAGAATAGACAGGGACTAGATAAGTCTATGTGTTCATGAACCAGAAAATACAAGATTAGAGTAAAAAGAAAAAGAAGGATAATGAAGAGTGAGTTAGAGAAATCAGTGAGTTAGAGAAATCCTTTCTGGAAAGAGATACACAAAAAAATTAATTTTAAAAAATAATGAACAAAACCAGATGAAGGATCAAGGAGAAAGGAGGAATCCATTTGACCAACTGAGAAAGAAAAAAGAGGGGGAGAATTGAATAACCAGATTTTTAAAAGCAGGAAACAAAAAGAAACTAATAAACAAAAATCCAAAGAAAAAAGGATAACAAACTGGAGGAATTCCTGGTGAGGGGAATACAGTCAGTAGGAATAGAGTCACTTCAGGAAAAAATTAATCTAAAGTAACTGAAGAAACATAGTGCAGTTTTTTACAAGGGAGAGGGGAAATAGTTCAATTAAATAAAAAATAATGAGAGATTGGACAAAAATCCAAAGCCCTACAATGTGTTGCTTACAAGAAACACATTTTAAAAACAAAGACATAAACAAAATGAAATTGATGGGATTGGGGAAAAAATTTTACTATGCTTCAAATGAATCCAAAAAAACAGGTTTTATAATCATGCTATTGATAAAGTAAAAACAAGCATTCAAAAATAAAATTATACTAAATGGTACCACAATATCAGTAATAAATGTATCTGCTCCAAATGCCTTAACATCCAAATTTATAAAAGAAAAATTATCTGACCTACAAGAGGATATAAATAATAACACAATAATGACATGAGCTTTCAATAACCCTTTTTCAGTTTTTGATAATTTTAACAAAAAGAACAAAGGGAAATATGAAACAAACAAATTGCTGGAGAAACTAAAGCCAAAGGAGTTGTAGAATCTTCCTACTGAGATTGACAAAGAATATTCATATTTTTCAGCACTATTTGGAACTTTTACCAAAACTGACTTTGTATTAGTTCACAGAGATATTACAAATGTTAAAAGTCATAAATAGTTATTACATCCTCTACAGATCATAACACAATAAGAAAAAAATCATTGGTTCAAGAACCTCAAACAAAAGACACAGATCTTAATATTCTGAAGACAACACTGCAATCCTAAATAATGGGTGTGCCAAAGAAAAAGTCATAGAAACAACTATTCATTATGTAAAAGAAAATGATGATATATTCCAACATACCATTTTTGAATATAGTTTTCAAATTTCTGGGATGTATCTAAAACTATCCTCATGCAAAAATAATCATATCTTTATAAATATACATTTACAAAATGCAAAAAAGTGAAGCTTGAACATACATTTTAAAAACTAGAAAGCCAATAAATAAACTAAAAATAATTGCAAAAGAGAAGGTATTGAAAATTAGAGAAGAAATAGGTAAATTGGAGGGGGGAAAACCTTATCTAATATGATTTAAAAGAGAGCAGAAAATCAAATTAATAAAATATAAAATAAGCAAGGTGAGATCATAACAAAACCAAAAGAAATGAAAAGAATAATCATAACATATTATGCATAATTATGTTAAGAAAATAGAAAACACAAAAAAGTAGAAGAATACTTTCAAAAAATATAAAATACTAGGGCATCTAGTTGGTGTAATGGATAGAGCACTAGCCCTGAAGTCAAGAGAACATGAATTCAAATCTGGCCTCAGACACTCAACACTTAATAATTTCTGGAAGTGTGTGTGTGTGTGTGTGTGTGTGTGTGTGTGTGTGTATTACTTTAAAAAAAAAGTAAAAAGCTTTTGACAGATCATCAGAAGCCGTGATACAGATTTTAAAAACTAATCTCAGAAAAAAAAATTGAACTGGTAAAGGAACTACTAGTGCATTTACAAGAAAGCTCTAACAAACATTTAAAGAACAATTAATATCCGTACTTCACAAATAATTTGCAAAAATAAATATTTTATGATCGTTAATAAATTATTAATAAATAATAAATAATGATTAATAAATCATTAATGAATATTGACTCAAAAATACAAGAAATATAGAAATTTAAGAAATAAAGAGAAAGGGAGAGAGAAAGAAAGAGAAAGGGAGGAAGAAGGGGAGGAAGAGAGGAAAGAAGGAAGGAAGAAGGGAGGGAGGAAGAGAGGAAGGAAGGAAGGAAGGAAGGAAGAGAGGGAGGGAGGAAGAGAGGAAGGAAGGAAGGAAGAGAGGGAAGGAGGAAGGAAAATAGGAAGGGAGGGAGGAAGAGAGGAAAGAAGGAAGGAAGGAAGAGAGGAAGGGAGGGAGGGAGAAAGGAAGAAGGGAGGGAGGGAAACGGAAGGAAGGAAAGGAGGAAGGGAGGGAAAAAGGGAGGAAAAGAGGAGAGAGGGAAAGAGAGAGAGAGGAAGGGAGGGAGGGAGGAAAAGAAGGTTGAAGCTGAAATTACCTCTCAAGATAGGTAATGACTCTTTTGCAGTCTAGATTTTCCTACAAAAAAATAAACACATTTGGGAGATGCTAGTTAGATCATTCCCTTGCCATCAGAACTACACTATCTGAAAAAATTCACAGGAATAGTGAGAAAAATTAAGTTCTGGTTGCTTTCCCTTTCCCCTTGTGGCTTTTCTCTCCAGCTACAGGGATTATGCCTTAATCAGTTTCCTTCTCCAGGAGAGGCATTGCTCAAGAACTCCTAAACTATGCAACTTTGGCTCATTCTCAAGGTAACATCTAAAACTGGTTTTGCCTAAGAAATCTGTCATTTGTGCCTAGGAGACTAGATTTTGGAGTCATGCTGCCTTGGAAATCAAATCTCTCTCCTTTCTCTACATTCTATCCATGAACTCCCCTCTCAGGCAACAGGGCTGCTTTTATTGCTCTGGCTGCTTCTATCCCTTGGGCTGGAAATATTTCCTCTCTGGTCCCCAGTGTCTGACCTCCTATGCTGAAAAAGCATATGCTGCTCCTAGGTCCTTCTGCTCCAAGTCAGCCATTAATAACTGCCATGTTGGGGACTTCTAAAAATGGCTGATTTCTTCAAAGTATAAAAAAAAGCTTTCCCACATTTAGTCTTCCAGGAAGCCCTGAAAATTATGCTATGTACAACCTTTGCTGGATGGGGAAAAGGCCATGACCCAGAGCCTGCCTCCATCAGAATCTTTTCCCTGTCCTTCTTTTAAGCCAGAGCCCAAATGGGAGGGGGATGAGCTTCTACATTAAAAATGTGTTATTGTTTTTTAGACAACAGAACAAAAAAGTATATGGTTCGTTAGACCTGAATTCCAGATAGCTAATCATCTTGGGAGCAATCAAATACATCATTCTCTGTTTGGCTTTTAAAGCTCTTCATAACCTAATTCCATTCAATCTTTTTACACTTTATTCCTTTTCTTATATCCTAAAGTCCAGTGGCACTGTTTCCCTGAATAAGACACTCCATCTCCCAAACTAGAGATTCCCAGCTCCCAATTTCTCTGAATTTCAGTAGTCTCATCTGCATTTTAACTGGCTGTCTCCCTAGCCTGCAATGCTTTCTCCTCAACTCTGCTTCCTGATTTCTTTGACTTTTTTCAGTTATCAGCTAAGATCTCACCTTGGTTTTTTTTATATACTTTATTTTTTTATTAATTTTATAATTATAACTTTTTTGACAGTACATATGCATGGGTAATTTTTTACAACATTATCCCTTGCACTCACTTCTGTTCCGAATTTTCCCCTCCTTCCTTCCACGCCCTCCCCTAGATGACAGGCAGTCCCATACATGTTAATATGTTATAATATATCCTAGATACAATATATGTGTGCAGAACCGAATTTCTTGTTGCACAGGAAGAATTGGATTCAGAAGGTAAAAATAACCTGGGAAGAAAAACAAAAAAATGCAAACAGTTTGCCTCATTTCCCAGTGTTCCTTCTCCAGGTGTAGCTAATTCTGTCCATCATTGATCAATTGGAACTGAATTAGATCTTCTCCTTGTTGAAGATATCCACTTTCATCAGAATACATCCTCATATAGTATTGTTGTTGAAATGTATAACGATCTCCTGGTTCTGCTCATTTCACTCAGCATCAGTTCATGTAAATCTCTCCAAGCCTCTCTGTATTCATGCTGCTGGTCATTTCTTATAGAACAATAATATTCCATAACATTCATATAACATAATTTATCCAACCATTCTCCAATTGATGGGCATCCATTCATTTTCCAGTTTCTAGCCACTACAAAAAGGGCTGCCACAAACATTTTTGCACATACAGGTCCCTTTCCGCTCTTTAGTATTTCTTTGGGATATAAGCCCAGAAGTAACACTGCTGGATCAAAGGGTATGCAGAGTTTGATAACTTTTTGGGCATAATTCCAGATTGCTCTCCAGAATGTTTGGATTCTTTCACAACTCCACCAACAATGTATCAGTGTCCCAGTTTTCCCATAGCCCCTCCCACATTCATCATTATTTTTTCCTGTCAGCCAATCTGACAGGTGTGTAGTGATATCTTAGAGTTGTCTTAATTTGCATTTCTCTGATCAATAGTGATTTGGAACACTCTTTAATATGAGTGGAAATAGTTTCAATTTCATCATCTGAAAATTATCTATTCATGTCCTTTGACCATTTATCAATTGGAGAATGGTTTGATTTCTTATAAATTAGAGTCAGTTCTCTATGTATTTTGGAAATGAGACCTTTATCAGACCCTTTAACTGTAAAAATAATTTCCCCATTTATTACTTCCTTTCTAATCTTATTGGCACTAGTTTTGTTTGTACAAAAGCTTTTTAATTTGATGTAATCAAAATTTTCTATTTTGTGATAAATAATGATCTCTAGTTCTCCTTTGGTAATAAATTGGTAATAAATAAATAAATAAATAAATTTGGTAATAAATTCCTTCCTCCTCCACAAGTCTGAGAGGTAAACTATCCTATGTTCCTCTAATTTATTTATGATTTTGTTCTTTATGCCTAAATCATGGACACATTTTGATCTTATTTTAGTATGTGGTGTTAAATGTGGGTCCATGCCTAGTTTCTGCCATACTAATTTCCAGTTTTTCCAGCAGTTTTTGTCAAATAGTGAATTCTTATCCCAAAAGTTGGGATCTTTGGGTTTGTCAAATACTAGATTGCTATTTTTATTCACTATCTTGTCCTGTGAACCTAACCTATTCCACTGATCAACTAGTCTATTTCTTAGCCAATACCAAATGGTTTTGGTGACTGTTGCTTTATAATATAGGTTTAGATCAGGTACAGCTAGACTACCTTCAAAATCTCACCTTGTTTAAGAAGTCTTTCTCTTTGTATCCCTAGGATTTACCAGAGTACCTGGCACATCATAAACACTTAATAAATATTTTGATTTAACAGTCAAGAACCATACTCTAGTCTTTCAAAAAAAGGCACCAATTGATATGCCCACACTTTCCATGAGATGTTTTTTGACTTCAAATGTTCATGCCTGTAAACTCAAAAAACTGACCAGTCTCCCTCATCCATCTCACATTATTGCTGTCACTTTTTTACTGAGTGCCCTTGAATGTCACTTCCCATATCTGATCCTCAGTTCCTCATCTATGATACAAAGATAATAGCCTAGATACTTTCTAAGGACTCTTCCAGATATGTTGATCCTTTAAATTTATTTTCTCACATGTGGCAGTTTTACCTAAGTCAGTTTCTTTTTCACTAATGATACAAATATACTCAAAAGCAAGAAAGTTGCAGCCAAACATATACCAAGAAAGTCATTGCTTTCTTTTTTCCTTAAAACCTTAGCTAAATAAGTCTACTTAGGTTAGAAATGCCAAGGTAATCAATCCCTCAAGAAGCAGTATAACTTACTCCTTTCCTTTCGATAGATTCAATACATTCCCCTAATTACATTGATAACAGTGGACATTAACACACACACACACACACACACACACACACACACACACACACCATACAACACATACTGTGGCTACAAGGAACCTACAAAGAAATGCAATAGGTCCTTGTCCTCAGAGAGTTTAAAATCCAATTGAGGAGACAACACATAAATAAATATGTGTTGTAAATACAAGACTGAGGGGATAAATGCTTCTGGCAGAATGTGAGACTTTAGCTGAGACTTGAAAGTTTTGTCAGAGAAGAATAGAAAGGGAGGGCAATATTAAGATGAAAGAATAGTGGTAAGAGTACAAACCAAGAGTTGAATTAGATTTCAACTCTAAAGCATTGGAAGATTGATCTTGGTGTTCTTGAAAGAACACTGGGAAGTCAAGAGAACTGGGGTTCAAATCCTGCATCTTCCTCTCCTTACTTATGTGACTCTGGACCTCACTTAACTCCTCTTAACCCCAATATTCTCATCTGTACATTGATGTGTGTGTATATATATTTATATACCTTGCAAGGTAGCCAAGAAGAAATAACTCATAAAACTTAAAGCATTATAAAAACATGGACAAAAAATTACTATTACAAATCCAGAGGGGCTGTCACGCATTTGGGCTCAAGAAGGTAGCAAAGTCAAGCACTAGGAGGAATTTCTACATCTACCAGTCATCAGCCTCCTTTCTCAGAGGGCCCTTGAAGACCTCTCAGAAGTCAGTTCAATTCAGTGAAATGTATGTGTCCACTAGTGCCAGAGAATGAGAATACAAAGACAAAAAGGAAATCATCTCTTCTCACTGGTAATGCCCTCCCAGAAGCCAGGCAGAGGAAAAGACTCCACATGGCTCAGGTGGGATAGGTGAGCAGGAAGAGATATTGAAAGCAGTGAAGAGAGCATATGATTTAGAATCAGGAGACCTCAGTTCAAATCCTGAGTCTGAAGTTAATTAATAGAATGAATCTTTATTGCTTCTGTATCCCAAAGAGATCATAAAAGAGGAAAAGGATCTATATGTGCAAAAATTTTGTGGCAGCACTTTTTGTAGTTTCAATGAACTGGAAATTGAAAGGATGCCCATCAGTTGGGGAATGGTGAATAAGTTATGGTATATGAATGTTATGGAATATCATTATTCTATAAGAAATGATCAGCAGGATGATTTCAGAAAGGCGTGGAGAGACTTACATGAACTGATACTATATGAAGTGAGTGGGATCAAGAGAAATTGTACACAGCAACAACAAAATTTTGTAATGATCAACTGTGGTGGCTTGGCTCTTTTCAACAATGCAGTAATTGAAGGCAATTTCAAAAGACTCGGAATGAAAAGTTGATTTCTTGCCACTAAATTCAAGCTATGGAGGGTAAAGTGAGGTAGGTGACCTTGCACATCCCTCACTCATTCAAATCCAATTCACTTGCATGTCATGGCATCACCTCCCTGATGTCATGGGCCTCTTCCAGAAAAAAGGACAAACAACAAGAGCCATCTGCATCCAGAGAGAAAACTATGGAGAGGATGTGGATCAAAGCACTCTATTTTCAACATTTTTGTTGTTATTTGTTTGCAATTTTTTTATTTCCCATGTTATATTTTCCATTTTGACCTGATTTGTCTTGCATAGCATAACGAATATAGAAATACATTTTGAAGAATTGCACATGTTTAACCTATATCAGATTGCTTATTGTCTTGGGAAGAGGCAAGAGAGGGAAGGAGAGAGGAAAAAAAAAGGTTGGCACACAAGGTTTTGTGAAGGTGAACAATTGAAAACTATATTTGGAAAAATAAAATACTATGAGGGAAAAAAGAAAAAAAAATCACTGAATCTTCCTGGGAGTTAGTTTCTTCTGTATAAAATGTGAATAGAACTGTTTTATCTACCTCAAAGGATTGTTATGAAGATAATATAGATATGCAGCATTCTTTTCATCTTAGAGTACCAAAAAAAAAAAAAAAAAAAAGAACTATTTTTAATAGACTGCAATTAGGAGTTTTACTATAGCTACTAACAATCTTAGCTAATCACATCTACCAGAGCATCTATGGCCAGTTGGTGGCACCACACACTAATTTCAGGGTCAATTTTCCCATTTCAAAGCTCACTCTACAAACCAGAACCTAGAAAGTAATGACAGCGAACAACAACCAAGCTAATTTGGATAGTGAAACTGTTTCCTTGTCATACTCTCCATCCCCATTCCCTAGCCCTGTCATCACAGGTCAGCTGCCAGAAAGGAATGTTCTTAGATGCCAGAGGAACTGCTTTGATCCTAAATCTGCTTAAGAAAGTTTTCAATAGTACTGCCTGGCTCCCAAATTCTCTGAGCAGTTTTCATGCCTCTGTGCAAAGAACACTGCTTGAACCTTACAAGGAAAGGGAAGAGGTTGTCACAGCTTGTGATTTGCATCTGCTGCCCCAAACCAAAGAGCAGGAGGGCAACACCCTCCTATTACATCCACACTCATTACCCATGGCATCAACTAGACTAAGTATCTTAACTTAATTGCCACTTCTCTAGCCTAAAGGAGAGCTCCAATTGTGTTTCCAAGATAATTTCTATAATGCTGTCACCTACTCATTTTTAGTAAAGGCAGCTAGGTTTAGTGGATAGAGAGCTGGTAGTAAAGTCAGGAAGCCCTGAGTTAAAGTCCAACCACAGAAACTTAGTAGCTATATGACACTGGACAAGTCAATTAATCATTGTTTGCCTTAATCCACTGGAGAAGGAAGTAGTAAACCATTTCAATATCTTTGCCAAGAAAACCCCACAGACAGAATCAGTGTGCTGTGGTCCATAGGATCATGAAGAGATAGACATGATTGAAAAACAATCATTTTTTATAAACATTTGAGTGGCATGTGAGTATGATTAATCAAAGAATTGTAGCACTTCTGGAATGTGGACATGTGTGCGTGCATGTGTTTGTGACAAACATAAACAGACACACAGAACAGAGAGATTCAGAAAGAAACAAACAGGTGGAGACTCAAAGAAAGAAAGAGTCAATAGCTTCCTAGATATGTGAATGAATGGGTAAGAATATGCACATGAAAGAATGTGGCTGTATTTCTGTAGGTAAGAGGAAAGTAAAAAAGAATTATTGTGTTGATTTCTATGTGAATGTATGTGCAAGACTGGGTATATACAAGAATGTGTGTTTGTGTAAAAGAATGGAAGTGATGGTATATCACTATATAGGTGAATGTGTGTGCAAGAATGCAAGAATATTGGTATGTTTGTATAAATGAGAGAATGTTGGTGAAAGTGTTTGCAGTTAGGAGTTTGCACATTTCTGTGACGGAGTATATTTAAACATACCATTGTGTGTGTCTTCCCATGTGAATATACATTGAGTGGATTGTGCAAATAGTATGCAAGTGTTTCATGTGTAGGAAAGTGTCTCTATGAAAACACTTGTGAATGTTTCTCATCATCTCAATCATAGTAAATGTTTATGACAGGAAAAACAAAATGATAAAATACCATAAATTACATGTGCCCAGAATGTATAAACAACACCTCAAATAAGGCTGTCAGCTTGCTAACTCATACAGATGCCAAACAGAAGCAGGGCACCTTCTCAAGAATAGAAGTCTATAGAATCAGAATATTTTAGAATGGGAAGGGACTTTAGAGATTATATAGGCCAACTCCCTCATTTTAAAGAAAAGACAATTTTTTAAAAATTAGAGGAAGGGAAATAATTTGCCCCAGGTTGTAAAAATCCAGATTTTTCTGAATTAGAAATCGAAGGGATACTCATCAATTGGGGAATGGCTGAACAAATTGTGGTATGTGAATGTAATAGAATACAATATTTTATAAGAAATGATGAGCAGATGGATTTCAGAAAAACCTGGAAAGACATGAACTGATGCTGAGTAAAGAGAACAGAACAAGGAGAATATTGTACACAGAAACAGCAACGTTGTGTGCTTTGATAGACCTTGCTCTTCTCAGCAATACAATGATCTAAGACAATTCTAAAAGACTCATGATGGAAAATGCTATTCAAATCCAAAGAAGGAAGTATGGAGTTTGAATATAGATCAAAGCACACTATTTTCACTTTTTTGTTGTTTTTTTCTTTTTTAGTAGTTTTTTTCCCTTTTGTTCTGATTCTTCTTTCACAACATGACTAATGTTGATATGTTGAATATGATTGTACATGTATACTATATCAGAATGACTGGCACCTTGGAGAGGGATAAAGGGAAAGAGGCAGAGAGGGGAAAATGGAAATCAAAATCTTATAAAAGTAAATGTCAAAAAGTAATAAATTTTTTAAAGAAATCCAGATTCTCTGACTCCAAATCCCATGCCCTTCCTCTGACACCAAATTAGGTTATTGATAAACACTAAAGAGCTGAAGTTTTTTCCTCAGATGTGGTTTTTATAAAAGATTTTGTTTCATCTTCCAGCATTTGTAGGTTAGTACTTGAAGACAAGTTTTTAAAATATATTTACACTCACCCATCAGATGCCATTTGCTATCACAAGGACAGGGCTTGCATAATTTGTGACTGTTGCTTTGTGAAGTCAAAGAATCATAGCTTCAAAGTTGGAAGGCACCTCAGAGTTCCTATGGTCCAAAATCCCCCCTAATGTGGAAATCTCTTTTTGAAATACCCCTAATTTATAGCTATCTATACCCTGCTTAGATTTTATAACAGAAAGTTAGCTCACAGTCTCACTAGGCAGTGTGTCACATTATTATATAGCCCTAATTATTAGAAAGTTGTTTGTACTGAGGTGAAATCTTTATCTATGGTTCCTAGTTGTGTCTCTTGGGAACAAGCAGAACAAGTCTAATTTCCCTCAATCAATCAATCAATAAGTATCTATTAAGTGTCTACTATGTGTCAAGCATAGTGGTAGATATTTTGGGGTAGAAAGACAAAAATTATCTGTTCTGGTAGAATTTACACCCTTCATGACAGTCCTCCCACTCTATATTCCTTCCTGTCCCTGAGTCTCATGCAATGGTAATGTCAAGACCATACTATTATCAGGCACTGGCACAGGGATGCCCTGTGCCTCTTGAAGTTTCCTTTGATTCCCCCTAGAGTAGATATTAGCCCCATGATTACTAATGATAACAATAACTAATGCCAAAGAAAGGTTTATTGGCAAAAGGTTTCCCTCTGTGAGCAAAGCACAGGGGAATGGCCTCTGCCTAATCACTCAAATCAGGAATTATATAAACCTTACATCTACTTTGTATATATCTTGTATGTACCTAATTATTCACATACTCTCCAGTCTCATATCTGTCTTCAGACACTCACTAGCTATGTGACCTTAGACACATTATTTAACCCTGTTTGCCTCAGTTTGTACATCTGTAAAATGAGCTGGAGAAGAAAATGACAAACCATATCAGTATCTTTGCCAAGAAAACCCCAAATGGGGGCACAAAAAGTCAAACCTGATTGAAAGAAATCAATGACAAAAACATTAATGTAAGACCTAAGTAACTCAGAGTCTGACAGTTTGAGGAAGCCATCCTTTCCCTATGAGATGTGTCACAGGCCTACCTAGGAATTTCAATCACTGGCCTAGGGTAGTCTAATCAACCCTAGGCATTTTTAAAAGAAGAGCCCATTACAGGACCATACTGTATACTGTTGTCTAAGTCTAACCACTGCAAGATTGGTGGTGATAAGACTCAGACCATCCAAGAATTCATCTTTACTTAAGTCAGTCAAGAAGCATTCATCAAGGACTTACTATGTACTTGGAGCTCTGCTGAGCACTGGGGAAACAAAGAAAGGCAAAAAAAGCAGGGAATAGATAAGATTGTAATGTATAGAAAAGGAGACATGGTGCACCCCAGGGGAGAATGGGATGGAAAATAAGACTCAGTTGTCAGTGGCTTTCTGCACTTATTGCTAAAGGACTGGCCCAAATAAATAAAAGGTCTTTCTTTAGCATGCAACCTATACAAGGTTTCATGAATGTAAAAAATAAGTCAAGGTAGTTGAACATGATTCCCAGAACTACAAATGGACTGATTTTTTCATATTTCAGTTGATTATTTTCATACCATGTACAATAGATGTAATCATGGACTTTGAGCTTTTCTTGAATTTTAATTTAACTCCTTTTGTGGTACTTCAAGTCTGATCTTTCCTCATTAGCAAAAGAGAAGAATTATAAACTAACCTACTATATTTTTAAATTATGAGAAAGCTGCTATGAATTGATGTTAATATACTTTCCTAATTAAAAAAAAAAACTCTAAGCCAGAAAATATGTAAAACTTAACGAGTCAGTAGTGTGAAGTGGAAGCCAAGGAAGATGATGCAATCTTGAGCTGATTTAATGGAAGCCGAGCCTACAGGATATAAAGGAGGTAACTGTATGGCTGTTCTCTGTAAAGGACAGGCCACATCTGGAGTTCTGGGAAGTTCTGGGCAGCACATATTAGAAGGGACACTGACAAATGACTATGGATATATTGAGTAATGATGGCTATATAGAATCTAAACAAAAAAAAAAGAATGTCCATAGCAAGGTTTTCCTATCTCTAGGTCATATTGTTCATCATAACAGAGCACAAAGAGCACAGGACTAAAAACCAAAAGATTTGAATCCAAGTACCAATTCTACAAGCATAACCAGTAAACAAATTTTTTTAAAAAAAGAAATTCATATGCTGAGGTAAACATCCCCTTAAATCACCCACAAATTAGGTTGTTGGTTTATTAGTTACCTTCAATATGATTTAGTTCATCTTCTGAGATGGTTTTACCTGGTATGGCAGCTACAGTTTTTTGAAACCAGATATGATATGCAACAATGTTTGTAACAGCCCTTTTTATAGTGACAAGGAACTGAAAATTGAGTGGATGTCCATCAGTGGGGGAATGACTAAATGAGTTATGTTATATGAATGTAATGGAATGTTATTGTTCTATAAGAAATGATATTCATGCTAATTTCAGAAAAGCCTGGAAAGACTTACATGAACTGATGCTAAGTGAATTGAATAGAACCAAGAGAACATTGTATACAGCAACAAGATTATGCTATGATCAACTATAATGGACTTGGTTCTTTTCAACAATGGAGGGATTCAGGGCAGTTCCAATAAACTTGTGATGGAAAGAGCCATATGCATCCCAGAGAGAACTGTGGAAACTGAATGTGGATCAAAGCATAGTATTTCCATCTTGTTGTTGTTGTTGTTTGCTTGCTTGAGGTTTTTTCTCATGTTTTTCCTCCTTTTGATCTGATTTCTCTTATGTAGCATGACAGATATGGAAATGTCTTTAGAAGATTTACATACTCTTAACCCATATTGGATTGCTCACTGTCTAGGGGAGGAGGAGGGAAGAAAATTTGAACACAAAGTTTTGCAAAAGTGAATGTTGAAAACTATGTTTGCATGTATTTGGAAAATATGCATCAATGTGTCAAATTCTATTTAAGTTTGATGCTATTGCTCTAATACAGCTAATGGTATCTTCCTATTTCCTGCCTTTATACTGAACTTTATACTTCATGCTCGCAACTAATACCTCCCCTTCACCCTAAAATCTTCACCTTTTGTTAATCTTATCTTCCTTCAAGGACCAGCTCAGGTGTCACCTCTTCCATGAAATCCATGAAACCATGAGCAAGAAGTCATCTCTTCCTCATCAAATCTCTCACTTCCCTCATTTCTACAAGTTCTATGGATTTAATAATATTCTTATATGTGTTATTCACCTGCTAGACTTCTTTAAGAATCACAAGTTTTTCTTTTTCATATTTGTATCCCAGGCTTCTAGCATTGTGCCTTATACATGGTAGAGTCTAATAAATGTTTTGTTGATTTTTTAAATAATTCACTGTACTCTCTATAGTAACTAGAATAGTGTCCTGCACATAGTAAGTAAAAGTAAGTATGTTTGTGATTAAATAATTTCTCTTTGTATGAATGAATGAAAAAAAGCATTTATTAAGCACTAGGGATAAAAATAGAAAAGTAGCGGTAGTCCCTGATTTGAAGGAGATTACATTCTGAAGGAGAGAACAACATATAGAGGGGAATAGTGGCCTGGAACAGATATTTTGCTTTGGGATACTTAATATAACCTTAAGAGAGTAGATTTACATGCCCTTTCTTATAGCAGTGGTCATGTTGATTGTTGCAATTTCAGTAGTAGAAAGCAAAAACTGAGATGGAGGAAAAGAAGATGATGGAGGAGGGAAGAAAGGTAACAAATGTTGCTGGCAGGAAGATGTTAGGGGAATAAAGTGAAGGAAGGATGGAGCCAGCCTCAAGATATGACTGTGACCATTTTCATCAATAAGGATAGCAGGAGGCCCAGGTAATGGTAAGTCCTCAATACATCCTCTAAGAATCATCTCAAGTCAAATCTGGAATGATCTTTCTATTCTATTTGGTTGTTAAAAGAGAGAAATTCTGATTTAAATGGCATTTGCTTTTATTAATAACAGAACCAGATGTTTCAAAATCTTATTAGTTCAAATTTTGGGAAAATGGAAAGTGTGAAAATGTTTCAGTGAAGTTTGGAAGCTCCACTAGATTGCTTACAATCCTGGAGCACATTTTCCATGATAAGCCAGAGAACAACTTACATTTACAAGGCACTTTCCATGAAACAGCCTACTGGTGCCAGTAATATAAATATTTTATCTCCATTTTGTAAAGAAGTAAACAGGCTGAAAGAGGTGATCATAGAGTCCTAGATCTAGATGTGAAAATTACCTCAGAGTTGATATAGTCCAATTCTCTCTTCTCCAAGATTTAAGAATTGAAGCCTCTGGAGATTAACTTAGCAAATGTCAAACATTAAACAATTGATGAAGTTGCAACAAAAACCTAAATCTTATAACTAACTGCAAATTAGAATTTTGTTCTATGATAATAAACCACTTTACATTAGGGAATCAACTTGACTGGATTTGTGATATTCTTTTACTTAGGAGAAAATATTCAGAAATTCATCCAAAAGAAAACAGGAACAGTTCTTCTACAAAGAGGAGAGTGGAATTCAAATTCACATATAATTAATTCACTGAAAAATATCTTTTTTAAGGTTAATTTCCTTATGACAGCTTTTATAATCCATGGTAAGTCATAATGTAAAGTAGTAAGAAAAAAACTCAATTACTGAGAGAGGCTTATTTTCATTTTAAAAATGCATTCATCAGTAAAATAAAACTTAATACAGAGACCAAGCCTGGCCTGAGAAGAGTAAAGAAAATGCACTATTCCATTATAGACATAGCCAAAACAGACCTAATTGAAAAAGATCAATGGGGAAAGTACATATTGCTAAAAAAAAAAAAAATACCATAGATAGTGAAAAAATATCAATACTATTCATATATGAGTTGAATGACAATATACCCAAATTCTTGTGTGTGTGTGTGTGTGTGTGTGTGTGTGTGTGTGTGTGTGTGTGTTACCTATTGTTAACAATGCCAATGGGGTTAAAGGGCTTTCCCAGAGTCAGGTAACTAGCAAGTATCAAGTATCTGAAGTCACATTTGAACTCAGGTCCTCCCTACCAGGGCCAGTACTCTATCCACTGCACCACTTAATAGTCCCATATACCCAAACTCTAAAATGAAATGTTAAATTACTTACAGGAGGAAATAAACAAGTAGGGATTATAAGTAGGGAATCTCAACTTTCCCCTCTCAGAACTAGATAAATCTTACCATAAAATAAATAAGAAGTTAAAGAGATGAATAGAATTCTAGAAAAGTTAAGACATCATAGACCTCAAAATGAAAAATAAAGAAACATATGCCTTTTTCTCAATTGTAAATGGTACCTTCACAAAAATTTACCATGACATTAAAACCTTCCCCAATACAGAAAAGCAGAAACATTAAATGCCTCCTTTTCAGATCATGATACAATAAAAATTGCATTCAATAATGGCCATGGAAATATAGATTAAAAAGTAATTATTAAGTAAATGATCTAATCCTAAAGAATGAATAGGTCAAAAAGACAAATCATACAATCAATAATTTCTTTAAAATAATAACAAAATTAATGTGATATATCCAAAATAGTACTTCAAATGCTTACATGAATAAAATACAAAAAGAGGAGACAAA
The DNA here is from genome assembly GCF_048593235.1 of Sminthopsis crassicaudata. NCBI lineage: Eukaryota > Metazoa > Chordata > Mammalia > Dasyuromorphia > Dasyuridae > Sminthopsis > Sminthopsis crassicaudata. The sequence goes on from NC_133617.1 coordinate 631,606,378, forward strand.
TGAATTGGGTATACAATTTTTTTTAAAAACTAGATAAAGAAAAAATTTTAAATTCCCAATTAAACACTAAATTAGAAATCCTGAAAACCAAAGGAGTGGTTAATAAAAGTGAAAGTTTTAAAAAATTGAACTTATAAATAAAATTGGGATCTGATTTTTGGAAAAGAGGCGATAAAATAAATAAACCATTTGTTAATTTCATTTTGCAGAGAAAAAAAAACAAATTACCATTACCAAAAATGAAAAGGATAACTGTTATCACCAAAGAAGATAAAATTAAACATAAAATTACATTTTTCCCTAAGAAAAAATTTCCAGTACCAGATAAATTCACAAGTGAATTCTACCAGACATTTAAAGATCAATTATTGAAATACAATACAAACTATTTAGGAAAATAGGCAAAGAAAGAGTCCTACCAAATTCCTTTTATGGCTCAAATATGGTGTTAATGTCTAAACCAGAAAGAGCCAAAACCGAGAAAGAAAACTACAGACTAATTTCCTTAATGAATATTGATGCAAAATTTTAAATAAAATATTAGCAAAGATATTATGGTAATGCAAAGAACATACAAGGCTAGATTTTGACAAGGAATGCAGGGTCAGTTTAATAATAGGAAAACTATCAACATAAACTATGTCAATAACAAAAACAAGAAAAACATGATATATCAATGAGTACAGAAAAAGTTTTTGACAAAACATAACACCCATTCCTTATTTTAAAAAACTTTAGAAAGCATGGAAATACATGGATCTTTTCTTAAAATAATAAGTACTATCTACCTAAAATGATCAGGAAACATTATTTATAAAGATAAATTAGAAGCCTTCCCATTAAGATCACAGATGAAGCAAGGATGTCCATTATCATCACTATTATTCAATATTGTACTAGAAATGTTAGATATATCAATAAGACAAGAAAAAGAAATTGATGGAATTAGAATAGCAATGAGAAAATAAAACTATTATCCTTTGGAGACAAAATGATAATATCCTTAGAGAATTCTAGAGAATCAGTTTAAAAATTACTTGAAACCATTAATCAACAGTTACAGGATATAAAATTGCTCATGGATAGAACAAGTTAATATAATAAAAATGAAAATTCTACCTAAATTAATTTACTTATTCAGTGCCATATCAATCAGTCTCCCAAAAACTTATTTAGAGAGCTAGAAAAATACTAACACAATTTGTCTGGAAGAATAAAAAGTCAAGAATATTAAGGGACACAATGAAAAGAAAATATGAAGAATGGTGGCATCACAATAGCAACAATAACAGGCTTCAGACTACATCACACATAATCATCAAAATTGTATAAATATATACATATATTGGATTTAATAAATTTTAATACGTTTAACATATATTGAATTACTTGACATCTAGAGGAGGGGATGGGGGAAGGGGGAGAAAAATTTGGAACCCGAGGTTTTGCAAGGATCAATGTTGAAAAATTATCCATGCAAATGTTTTTGAAAATAAAAGGCTTTACAGTGCTACTACTGGGCCTATATCCCAAAGAAATACTAAAGAAGGGAAAAGGACCTGTATGTGCCAAAATGTTTGTGGCAGCCCTTTTTGTAGTAGCTAGAAACTGGAAAATGAATTGATGCCCATCAATTGGAGAATGGTTGGGTGAATTGTGGTATGTGAATGTTATGGAATATTATTGTTCTATAAGAAATGACCAACAGGATGAATACAGAGAGGCTTGGAGAGACTTACATCAACTGATGCTGAGTAAAATGAGCAGAACTAGGAGATCATTATACACTTCAACAACAATACTATATGAGGATGTATTCTGATGGAAATGGATATCTTCAGTATAGAGAAGAGTTAATCCAATTCCAATTGATCAATGATAGACAGAATCATCTACACCCAGAGAAGGAACACTGGGAAATGAGTGCAGACTGTTAGCATTTTTTTGTTTTTCTCCCCAGGTTATTTTTACCTTCCAAATCCAATTCTTCCTTTGCAACAACAACAACAACAACAACAACAACAACAACAACAAAAATTCGGTTCTGCACATATATATTGTACCTAGGATATACTATAACATATTTAATATGTATGGGAATGCCTGCCATCTAGGGGAGGGGGTGGAAGGAAGGAGGGGAAAAATTCAGAACAGAAGGAGTACAAGGGATAATGTTGTAAAAAATTATCTATGCATATGTACTGTCAAAAAATGTTATAATTATAAAATTAATAAAAAATTTAAAAATATAAAAAATAAAAGGCTTTAATAAAAAATAATAAAATAACAAATAATTATCAAACAATCTGGTATTAGTTAAGAAATAAAGTGGTGCATCAGCAAATATATTTAGTATGGTAGGTTAAAGATGAAATGACTGAGAAAACAAAGATTTGATCTACTGAGCATATTGATTTATTAAGCAATGAATGCCAATTGTTCAGCAAAATGGAACTATACCTCCTCAGCTTAGGGCTGGACCCCAAATAAAAGAAGAGAGGAACTTTTATATCTTAAAAACAATCAAATTAGGTAAATTAGTTAAAAGTAAGCAATACAACATTAAGCAATTTGATTTCTAATTGGAGGAAAGATTAGGGACTTTCCAAGTTGCTAGGAGAAAAGCAAACAAATTCAATTCCCTGAAATCAGAAAAAGAGATGTCCCACTCTTTTCAAGTGTCAGTAAACAATCACATGAAAATGGAAAAAATAACGGATTACTTGAGGGCCAGTTTTCAAGTAAAGCATATGAGTTACTTGAAATATGTAACTGAAAGAAAAGTCTTTGCATCAATCTTTGGATCTGATTGAGTTTCTGCTCAGCATAAGCTAGGCCCTTAGTTAAAGGTCTCTAAGCACCATGTAGAGATGGTCCAGCTTCCCAGCCATAGCTAGGTTCAAACAATATAATAAGGTTTTCTCCCAATTCCCACATTTGAATTAAGTTTTTTTGCTGGATAGCTATTGTACTAGATCCATAATTAAACAGAAATGGAACTGAGCTAGCTCCAAAATTGAGTTAGAAGATGGAATCAGTATGGTTCATTCAATTTCCACAATTAACTACTTGCTGTCCTAATTTCCTCAATTCCCTCATAAATATAAAATGGCCATAATAATTTAGTGTTTGATAAACTCAAAGTCCCAAGCTTTTGGGACAAGAACTCACTATTTGATAAAATTGAACAGCAAATCAAAAAGCAGTTGGCAAAAAGTAAGTATAGACCAATATTTCCCATCATATACCAAAATAAGGTCAAAATGTGCACATGATTTAGGCATAAAGGGTTTATCATAAGCAAATTAGGGAAGCACTAGAAACTTTTATCTGTCAAATCTAAGGATAAGGGAATAATTTATGACCAAGCAAGAGATAGAGTATTATGGGATATAAAATGGATAATTTTGATTACATTAAATTAAAAAGGTTTTACACAGACAAAACTAATGCAATCAAGATTAGAAAAAGGCAAGAAATTGGGGAAAATTCTTAGTAAATTTCTCTAATACAGGCTTTATTTCTCAAATATATAGAAAACTGAGTCAAATTTATAAAATATGAGTCATTCTCCAATTGGTCAAAGGATATGAACAGGCAGTTTTCAAACAAAGCTATCTATAGTCATATGAAAAAATTATTCCAAATCACTATTGATTAGAGAAATACAAATTAAAACAACTATGAAGTACAGCCTCAGATCTATCAGATTGGCTAATATGACAAAATGAAAATGACAAATGTTGGAAAGAATGTGGAAAAATTAGGACAGAAATCCATTGTTGGTAGAGTTGTGAAGTGATCCAACAATTCTGGAGAATTGGAATTATGACCAAATGAATATAAAGCTGTGTATTTGACCCATCAATACCACTACTAGGTTCTTTGACAAAATGTATTGCTTTGATAATACCCAGGTGTTCACTGAGAGAGCTCTCCAGATTTCCCAGGGACCTGAGAGATAGAAGCTGATGATCCATTACTTCTCTTGACATGCTCTTAATTCCTGTTCCAGGTCCAGTTCAGTTGACAGGAGCATTTTTCCAGGAATGCAAGAAGTAATTGGTATATTAGTTACATAGACCCCAAAACGACACTAAACTGAATAAACTGAAATAAACTGTAAAACTATTGAAAAGACCCTATAGGCTGCTTTAGAGTCTCTAGGTAGCACAGACTACTAAGATGTTCAGCGAAGAAGGCAACAAAAATGCTGCCTTCATATAAGTTTTTTGAGGTAGTAAAGCCTTTCAAATCTCCTGGATCATTATCTTAGGAGGAAAGGCATGTGAAAAAGATACCTCACACATTAACACTGAATTCCTCAAATCTTGCCTCACAAACTTACTCCTCCTGTATATCTGGATAAGTCATTTGAATTTTTTCAGACTCAATAAGTATTTATTAAATTCACTATATACAACTTAATCTCTGTCTGCCACAGTTTTCTCATCTTCAAAATGAGGATAATAATAGAATCTATGCCTTGGATTTGTTGTGAAAATCAAGATATATATGTCAATTCCTTTGCAAACCTTAAATGGTCAAATAAATAGCTGTTATTGTTGCTGTGGAAGAGATTCATTTTCTCCCAACAAAATAGAAACAATTTCATGTATTAAAAAAACCCACACAATTTCAAACCTGGTTATGTCACCAGAAGTCAGAGCATAAGTCTTTGGGCAGATGAGACAGCTATTACAGCTGTACCCTAAATAAAACTCCTATAATGAAAAGACACTGGAGAAATCTGAACTCTGGCAGGCTTATGCTGCTGAAATGCTATGAGTAGCAGGTGGAAAAAACAAAAACAAAAGAATGGCAGGTGTCAGACACTAAAAAGTGAGAACAACTGCTAGAGGGCCTCAAAGCATCTGCATTTTATGAGTAACTTACTTTAAAAATGGAAAACCCATCTGTTAAGAGAACATGAATGCCCCAGGCTTCTAATTACTCTGAGAGGACTGAACTCGAGTACCTTTCTCATTCAGTTCCTAAACACAACCCAAGAAAAGGGTAAAAAGCTTTCCAGAGATGATCTAAGGGCTAGGAAAGATCAAAGAAAGCACTGATAAATAGGCCAGTAACAAGGTTACTGAACTAGGTTACATTGTCTCAGCAGGATTAGTAAATTGTTATTATGGTACCTACCTCAAAGTTAATTGCACCTGATAAAAAAGGGATCAAGAAAGAAGAAAAGGGGAAGGGGGGGAGAGAGAGTGGAAGCCATAGAAGAGAATTGTATGAAGAAACTAAATAAAGTTAGCTAGCCTACCATGTTCTGTGTTGAAGAGTAGATGAGGGAAGATCTTACCAAATCAGCCCCTCCCTTCAAGGTTCTGTTCCAAGATGCCATTCAGTTTCCTCTTAAGATATTGGAAAAATTCAAGCTCATGGACCAATGAGGTCAGTCACTGGAACTACATTAAGAGAACCTACCAGATAATTCAATTAGACATTTTTAAAAAATCAATGTGAACAGAATGAATACCTATGGCCTAAGTGTGTCCAAGAAAAGAACTAACTCATATGTTAGAAACTAAATTCTAATCTACCATATATAATGTATATGTGTATACATAATGTATAAAATAATTCAAACTAAATTTAAAAACTAAAATTTAAATTTAACTTAAATTTAAAAACTAAATTCTAATCTATCATATATAATATATATATGTATACATAATGTATAAAATAATTCAAGAAAGGTAACTTAGTTGCAGATGAGCTATTTTATGTGTCATCATTCAGAAATTATAACACTTTCTACAGAGGAGGTGAAAGCATTTTGTAACTCAAAAGAAACTGGACATCTAACATAGCAAAATATGACAGGAAATCTCATATTTCTTCCAGAAAGTATGCTATCAGTAAAATTAAATTGCATATCCTTGAGCCAATTGGGTTTAATAAGAAGATGATAAAATAGAAATGTGGCCAAAAGGAAAAGACAATCATTAAAGCATTGAATCTAATTCACTTGGAGCCAAACTCATGTTACAGAAATTGGAGCATATTAATGGAGTTGTTATAAAGCATTTAGATTTCACATGCAATGTACAAAATACAAAATGTACAAAAATAATTAATACTGCCCAAAGTTCTTGGAGTAACTACAAAGTCTTCTGGTATATATAAGTAAAGAGTAAAAACTGAATCTAAGCAAACAGATTGTATGGCCCCCAAATGGCAGCTGACATAGGAAGATTAATATTTGGACTGTTTGTTAAAAAAAAGTACATTAGACATCTCCTCTTCTGATCATGTTTCCTGAATGATTTCCCTTACTTCATCTCTCATACATAAGTTATCATTGGAAAAATGTTCTCTGCCAACTTCCACTCACTATAATCTCCCCATTGATCTGAAACTTCAGCTCCTCAGACCATGTGCTACTACCACATTTGCAACCATCATCATGTGTGTTTTATTGGAAAGGTGGGTCTGGGGGGCAGAGAACCATTTGGCACTGCTTTAAAAAAAACACAACTGTATTTTCCCAACTTCTACGCAATCTCCCCTCTTCTTTAATTCTTAGCCCAATTTATTCTTGTTAGCAGTGCCTGAGTTAGATGGATAGACCAACAGAGGTACAGACGGATCCATTTCATGGATTGGTCTTTCAGTTTTGTGTCATGGTCTCCACAAGACAGCATGGAGGCCTTAAGAGTCCAGAGGGCAATCTTCTCAGGTGACTCCCCAGGATTTTTCTTTTGTTGCCCAGGACCGGCGAAGTGTCAGAGGAGATGGGGCATCGCAAGCTCCTTCCCTAATATGGCTCCTCTTTGCTGTACTGTTGTCCAGGCAGAGCCGGGCTGACTGCAGGGTGTTGTACGGATTATCTCGGGACAGGTGGGGGATACACGAGTAGGCTTCTGAGGTCTCTTCCACCTCTTGAGATTCTATGACTTTCTCTGCCTCCCTAAAATGGCTGGTAGGAGGGTCTAATGAGATCATGGGCGTGAAAGAGGGGTCCCCGAGAAGTGAGGTCGAGATGTAAAGCTCATTTCTCGGTACGGAAAACGCAGCTCAGTGAGGAAGCTTATTTGTCCAAGGTCACGTTGGAGAAAGGAAAACCAGCCCTGCCGTTCATTCTCCAAGGGCAAGATCTCCCTTTCTGTGTGCCGTGGAACTCTCTGGCCATCTGATAGGTCCCTTCTCTTTGGACCCCTTTCTCAAAATTACAAAAGAAATCAATTATACTGAAATAGTAATCAACTATTCTAAAAACTTCACGGATCTCAGCGAGATTTAGAGGAAGCGCCCAGTCCCGAAGGGAAAGCGACCCCTCCCCTTTGTCAAGGACGAGCTGGGTAGGCTGGGGGAGGGACTCAGGTACGGAAACACCTCCACCGCTACCCCGCGCCCTGGTTCGCACATGCGCACTGGAATCGGCGCATGCGCAGTTCCCAGCGTTCTTCACTCGGGTCGCTCGCCTGGCAGGTGTGGCATCTGAGGCGGGGCGGGACCGGCGGGGCCGGGGGTGAGTCATTAAGAAGACGTCTGCCGGGTCCAGGGAGCGAACCCTGCCGCTGGCTGCCTGGGGTACTGGAGAAAGGCTGGTGGAGCGGGTGGGGCGGGGCCTGGTTTCCGTAACTGCGGCGGGGAGGGGTTGGGGGAGCGGGAGGGAGAGGGACATAGAAAACCCGGGCAATAAAAGAGCCCGCTTCTTTCTTCCCCTGCCCGAGGACCGGGCCCGGGACATCCTCTCTCCTCGGGAGCGCTGGCGTTCAGAGACAAAAGAGAGGAGAGGGCCGCGTGCAGACCACCTGGTCTTCTGCCCCTGGCCCAGTCGTGGTCCCCAGGGTTGTTAGGCCGGGGTCCTGTACGGGGCAGGAAAGACCTGTGCAATCTAGGAACACTTTAGAACACGGGATGGCAGGGCAGAAAGAGACCTAGAACACAGGATGTTAGGGCTCGAAGGGACAAAGCGTCAGAGCTGGAAGAAAGCTTAAAACGTGATGGCAGGACTGTAAAACTGTAGCACATAAGATTTGGGGGCTGAAAGGACTTTAGAATGTGTGGTAGAGATTTTAGAACTGGGCACATTAGAACTTAAAGGACTTTGGAACCTAGAATGTCAGAAGTAGATGGCACTTTGCAACCTAGTATGTTATCGGGGAGAGGCCCTTAGAATCAAAGTTGGAAGGGACCTATGAACTTACGCTTATAATGTGAGGAGACACCGTCGATCATGGAGGCTAAACTAATTTTACAGAGGTGAAAACAAACACAGTAGAAGTGATACAACTTTGCCAATAAAGTCACCCAGCATGTTAATTGCAAACCTAGGTCTAGAGCTTAGTTCCTCTTGTGGTTTGTTTTATCCCACACTAGTTTCTTCCTCCGGCTCCTTCTCAAAGCCTGGTGCTCTAGTAATTACGAGGGAAAAGTATTCAGAAAAGTCAATTTCCTCTTGTGGAATATAAAGCAGAGTTTACAAACCAATGGATGTATAAATGCCCTTTCAAATTAGAGACAAGAAGCTGAATCAAGTTAGTATGTCTGCCCTATATTATTTCTTTTGACTTTCTGCACCTCAGAAATTCCTCTCAGGGATACTTATCAGGGAGACCAAGATTTGCGCCTCAGCCCCTAGCTGGAAGAAATATATGATGGCCACAGCTCTTTGCCCTCCAGAAAAGACTCCTTTGAAGCTAGAAGGACGCCTGATAAAGGTGGAAAAGGACACTTCCTGGGCTTCTGAATCAACCTTTCACGGGAAGGACTCGGATTCTGAGACCTTGCGGAAGAATTTTAGGCAGTTCCGTTATGAGGATGTGTCTGGACCCCACGAAGCTTTCAGCCAACTCTGGAAACTTTGCTGCCAGTGGCTGAGGCCAGAAGTGCACTCCAAAGAGCAAATCCTTGAATTCTTGGTACTTGAGCAATTCCTGACCATTTTGCCCAAGGAGATTCAGACCTGGGCCTGGAAACAGGGTCCAGAGAGTGGTGAAGAAGCTGTAGCCCTAATTGCAGATTTGGAAAAAGAAGCTGGAAGACTGAGGCAGCAGGTGAGAAGAGGAAATATAAATCTATGTAATTAGAAAGAAATGGGAATAAGGAACAGAAAGACATAGTTATAAAAGAGTGGGGATAAATTAGTGCATATTACTTCACTATTAGCATCTAAATATATACTTGCTTTCATGGGTAATGCTTGGACAGTGTCAAGAGTCAGGAGATTTCCTATGTAGCTGTCTGAAGTCTTTCTCTGGGGAACATGTAAAGTTTTTTGTCTGAATAGGTTTTTTTCTTTTTCTTTTTAAGAGAATCAAACCCACCTATACTTTTTGCCTGTTCCTGGATGTATGTTAACTTATCTCTCAAGGCATTCCAGGCTGCTTTTTCTTGCCCCTGCAAGAACTGCATTGTTCTGATTCTCTATTCTCTGTATCCTTAAATAATATTTTCTTGGGGGATTTTTAACCCTGATTCCTGCCCTTCTTTTCCCCCATTTTCTTTTGTGATGATGGATATTATTTGCCAGGTTACAAATCATGTGCACTTAGAGAAGACACTATCCCTTGGAGGAGCATGGGAAGTACCACGCCTTCAAATGGAACAAGTAGAAGGCCAGCCTAAGATTGTTACAAAGGAGAAGGCTGGGATACTACATTTAGGCCTTCAGGGACAACTAAACCATAAAGAGGAGTCAGAACACTTACAAAAAAATGGTAAGAAGCAAATGCCTATCTTGAGTAGATTAGGCAGTCTTGACCAGGCTTGAAGTCTTAGACTTGTCAAGGCTTCTAAAAGTCACTTGAGAATTTAATATCGTTTTCCATTTTCTAGTCATCATATCTGGGTTTTTTTTTTTTTTGTTTTTTTTTGTTGTTTTTTTTTTTTTTGCTTTATGGCATAACATTCTTACCATCCATTCTACACATTCATTGTTCATCATGGTAATGACTAATAATGTAGATCAGCTACTTGGATAGCTAATGGAAAAGCTTTAAGAGAATAGATTTTGTCTCATTGGATGATAGAAAACTTAATTATGAGGTGTGCCAGGTAGCCAGGAGCAGAATTTCATATCACCTAGTTTTACTGGGTTGGCAAGGTCCTATCAACATTATCTGAAAGATCTTGTTACAAATCATAAAGCTCTTTGCACCTCATTTTTAATCCCACAGGTTAAAAAGCAGTGATCCAGACAATTCTACTTCTAGACTCCTAGATAGAACTGTACTAAATTTAATGTCTATTCAAAGAACAGAGAGGTATTCTTCTAAAAGACCTCCATAGAAAAGGACTCCTTATTATCATCATTAACAAGTTTTAGCATCTAACACCTACAAACATGTCCTGAAAAGTTAAAAGTACAAGTGTATCTGCTGTTAATTACTGCAAATTCTTTTTGTTCTGTCCTCAAGGTAGACAAGAAATTTGTCATTTCCTAACATACATTCGAGAGCACATATGCCCAAATGAATGTTGTTCTTCAAATATTGCTTTGGTAGAATATATGCTTATTCTAGAAATCTTTTCATTGCCTCAAACTTATTTGTGTTTCTCTTTTGGAATTGTCTGTGTCTTATATTCAGATAGATGTCATTTTGATTTTAGAGGGAAATTTTATTCAGATGCAGTTAATAGTAATAAAATCTTATTTTTGTTCTTTTTGTTCTGTCCTCAAGGTAGACAAGAAATTTGTCATTTCCTAACATACATTCGAGAGCACATATGCCCAAATGAATGTTGTTCTTCAAATATTGCTTTGGTAGAATATATGCTTATTCTAGAAATCTTTTCATTGCCTCAAACTTATTTGTGTTTCTCTTTTGGAATTGTCTGTGTCTTATATTCAGATAGATGTCATTTTGATTTTAGAGGGAAATTTTATTCAGATGCAGTTAATAGTAATAAAATCTTATTTTTGTTGTTTTATAGTTATGCCTCATTTTTATGACATCCTACCCCCCAAAAAAATAATTTCACAGATTGATCAGTCACCTTATTCATCAGATGTGGCTCAAGATGACTACTCTTTCCCAAAATCAAATTGACCCTCAGAGAATGAATTGAGGATATTGAAAAGATTGTGTTAAAAGTTCTAAAGGCAATTCCCAAAGTGGAATTCCAAAAAGCATTTGAAGCAATAGTAGAATTGTTAGAATAAGTATATAATCTGAGGAGACAGCACTCATTTTGGATATATGAGTTGTTAGGTTTGTTAATTAGTCATATTATTTCATAGTTGCAACTTATATACTTAAAGTCTACCCTCCAACTAAATTATTCCAATTCCCTTTTGTATGTAAGTCTTCTTTTCAACTCTTCATTTTAGTGATTTTCCAGACTTTCTCTAGGTTCTTCCCATTTTTCTGACATTAAGGAGCTCCTCACTGGAAGCAGTACTCTCATTAGAATCTAACCAACTCTTTATTAAAAGAAACTTAGGGTGGGACTTTGTGTGAAGGGGGGGCAGGGGGAATAAGTACACGTGAAATGGATTTAAGAGAAATTGAAATAATTGCTTAATATATTTTTTAAAAAGCTGTCCAGAAACCAAATGAATTGCCTGTAAAAGTTATATATACACTTTGATAATGAAGGCATTTTATCAGATTTCCTAATAATTTGCAGAATCTCAAAATCGAAAGAGACATCAGAAGCCCTCTAGTCCAAACTATACCTAAATAAGAATCCCCTCTACAACACAATGGATAAGTGAACATTCTTCTTTTGTGTAATGGATGTCCAAGAAAAGAGAATCCACTTCCTAGGGCAGCTCATTCTACTTTTGGATACATACCTCAAGACTAAAGGCACTTTTCACATCTTCTGCTGATGTCAAACAGAACAAGTGTAAGCCCTCTTCTACATAATAGCCTTTAGATTTATGAAGGCAGCTGTCAAGTCTGAGCTTTCTCTAAACATTACCAGATCTTTCAGCCTGTCCTCTTGTCAAATTATCTTTAGGCTCTTCACCATCCTTGCTCCTCAGTGAACTCATGCTCTTCCAACTTATTAATACCATTTTTAAAATGTGAGGCCTTGAAATGAACATAGTATTCCATATGTGATCTAACCAGGACCAGAATACATTATTTTTTTGATCTTGGACATTTGTCTTTGATAAGTAATCATCCAGCTTTTGTTTAGAGATCCATAGTGAGGAGAAATCCATTATCTCCTAAGGTTACGTTAGTTCAGTTTTACACAGCTTTATTTGTTAGGAAATTTTTCTTTATATCAAAATAAAATCTGTTTCTCTGCAACTCCCAAGAACCTGTTGCCCCTAGTTCTGTTTCAAGGAGAAAAAAAATCTAATTCTTCTTCATTATAATCTTTCAAATATTTTCAGTATGATGTTTTTTCTAAATCTCTTCTCTAGGCAGATATGCCCAGTTCCTTCAACTCATTCTGATACAACATTACCTCAAAGCCTTATCCTGATTGCCCTCCTATAGATGTTCTCCCTTTATCATTATCTTTCCAAAAATGTTGCTCCCTGGGCTGAGCACAGTAGTCCGAATGTGGTCTGACTAGGACAAAGTACAGCAGAACTTTCACTTCTGGATACCAGTTAGCTTAATGCAGCCAACATCTCATTAGTTTTTTGACTACCACATCACACTGCTGGGTCATATTGAGATTGCAGTCTGCTAAATCTCCCAGATCATTTTGATAAAAACCATTCTCTAACTATTTCTCTCTGATCTTATATATGTGTGTTTGATTTTTTTGACTCCAGCTCTGGGCTAATTCTAGTTCTGACCCTAAGCCAAGTAGATCATCTTCTCTAAGTCTCAGTTTCCTCTTTGTAAAATGTAAATAATAATATTTAAAATACCTACTTCACAAGATTGTTCTATTACAAGAAATTATTTTATTTAATGTACTTTGTATCCACAAAGCATTAAAAATAAGATATAATGATTCTTAAGAAATTTCCATCCACCATCATGTTGTGTCACATAATTATGTTCCATCTCATTGAGCAAATTGGAAAACAGTATAGACTAGGAGTAGCACCTTCCCTAAAGGATTATGCAAAGTCTTCATTTATTCATTCTGAGGTTTCTCATAATTGTAATTGTAATTGTAATTCTATGTTTATACCCAAAATTCTTGCCTATTTCCTTCAAGAATAAAGGAGAGGAAAGAATGGCTCTTTTTTTATCATCCTACTAAAAATATCTTCTGAGAAGTTTCTGAAAGGTAAAGTATCCCAGAGTATAGAATAGTCCTACCTATGTGTTATCATCTCAATAGGTTGATCTTCCCAGTTAGCCTAGTTAGCCTAGGGGAGTTAGCCTCCCCTTCAAAAGATGTGTGGGCCAAATTCTTAGGGCACATTTTTGGTCGTTTGTCCAAGTCAAACCTGGGGAAAACCAAGGTAGGAATAGAAAAATGTCACAAAAAATTTCCCCCCTTTTCCTATTCTATACACATTTTTGCATTCCCCTGCTTCCCATGTTCCTCTGTTTTGTGAACTGACACCAAATTATTTCATGTACTACGTATTTAATCCCTAATCTGGATAATACTACATTAGTTGCTGTTTTTAAGATCCAACTCTGGCTAAGAAAGTCTAACTAAAATGTTGATTAGAACAACAATATGTCATACCCTGAATCTGTGACTAGAACCCTTTTCCTCACTTTTCCACTCTTCTTCCACCAGCATCACTTGATCCTCAGTGTTTAGAGCATACCAGTCAGTATTGGGGGAATTTATAATGGAAAGTTTACAATCCAAAAGGGATATAAAGGATAAGTAAAAATGCATTGTTTAACAACAGGAAAAAAAGCCATAACAAATCACAGATAGTTTACACACTTTATTACTGTGACTAAAGTTAGGTGCAATTAATCTGGGAAGACCTCATTGAAATGAGTTCCGTACAGTGTGTTTAAAGGAGGACAGAAAGGTAGTTTAGTATGGAGAAAGGAAGGACATGCTATATACAAGGAAGAACTTTTCCTTTTCTTTCTCTTCTATTCCAATACTATAAGTAAAATAGAAACCTTCCATTTATATTAGGAATGTTTAAATTTGTTCATATCCTTATAGCATCCTTTCCCTTGGTACTCTCCCTTTATCTGTGGATCATTTTCTATTTTATATAGAACTAGAAAGCTGAAATTAAACCCCAGCCATCAAATTCCATTTTCTAATTTTTTTCCAACTAGATATGCTCCCAAACTATTCTGGACTAAAGTTTTCCTGATTATATATTAAGAACCTGAAGTTAAACTTTTAATTCAGGAGAGTAAGGCAAGAATATTTAGAAACACTGCCAAAATATGGCCTAAAAGGTTTAGGGAAAGGGAAAAGCATCTCATTTAATCCTGACATCACCTTACAAGGTAGGTACTGTTATTATTCCCATTTTACACATAAGGAAATTATGTCAAACATGTTAAGTGGCTCTCTTAGGGTTACGTAGTTAGTAAGTATCTGAGGCTAAATTTGAACTTGTCCTCCTGACTTATAGATCTAGAATTTTATCCACTACACTACCAAGATGCTTCCAATTAGGAATTATCCTAGGGAAATTTAAGCAGAAAAATGACAAAAATGGTTCTAGGTATTAGATCCAAATTCCTTTCATATTTTCAGAATTCACATATTTCTGGAACTTCTTTAGAACAGAATGATTTGAAAGTGAATTTAATTGCATTTGAGTTGATCCAGATGATCTGAATCCCTGGACTTAAGAATGGAATTCAGTAATTTTATAGTGAGCAATTAGTGGTTGAAACAACTTTCGTTTAACTCCTTACTTCCCCACATTTAGCTCAGAACAAACATGACTTTAGCTTGGACTCTTTTGACCTTAGTTTCTTCCTCTATAAAATGAAAGGGTTGAATTAATTTATCTAACATCCTCTCCCTATCAAAACACTTTGTGTTTTGTGATTTATTAATACCTAAAGTGGCAGTAACAGTGGCCACAGCAGCCTTCTTTGAAGAAATTTTCTGTGAATCACTTTCTTTTTTTTTACTAATTCACATATATATTTTACATACATAGAAAACAATTCATGAAGTACTATATATACATCTATATGCATATAGATGTATATATATAATCCCATCTGATCCTCATACAATTTAAATCTAACATTTTGTGAATCACTTTCTGATCATCCCAGTGCACAGTGATCTTTTCTTCCCTGAACTTCTATAGCATGTTTCTACTTATTTAGTTATTATAATACTTCCTTATATTATTTTTCTGTATTTATATATTATTTCTCATATTTGACTAATGAGCTTAATATATATCATTATTGGCAAAAGTTCCAAAGGGCTTTACAAGCATATTGTTCATAAACACTTAGGAAGAGTAGTAATGACACCTTAAAGTCCACTTAGGGTCTTCTTAATAAGTCCTGTACAGCTTTTTATACCCCATAGTAACTCCACATGAATTGTGTACTAAGTAAAGAATTGTCTAATTGGTTGCAATGTTCAGAAAATTCTCTCTTATTACAGTCAGAAACCATCCTAGGCTGCCTAGGGAGCAAAACCTTGGTAAGAAGAAGAAAATGGAAACTGAGACTCCACAGCCTTGGGCAACCCCATTAAAGCAGCAGATTACCTGGTTACAGAGAGGTTCCTAGGGAAGGCCTAGTTCTTCCTTCTGATTGCTTCATATTCCAGTTTACAAGCCACACTGATGGTAGCAGAGGAACTGATAAAAATTAATCCCTGAGGCAGACAGGAAGAAGGCTCTGATGGAGATCCATTTAGCTCCTTAGTCCCACCCTCGAGGGAGGTCATCCAATCTGAAATCCAAGTTATGTCAAACCTCTTAAGACCCACCCTCTGCAGAGGTTTCAAGCAGCCTCACCTCGCTATGTCCTGTCAGAAATCCCAAAATTGATTTTCCTTATAAAATCCACCTATGGACTCTCCCATGGCTGCTGCCTTCCTTTGGGTCAGTCCACCACACTTACGCCTTGGAGATGTCTTTCTCCTTACTCTCCCTGCTCCCCATGCTATGTGTATCTCTATCCTTCCCCAACTATGCTTCCCAACCCCACTTCTGCTTACAGCTAACTCTTTTAGGGTGCTAGGTCCTTTTCAGGATTTAGTCTGCCAGCTAAGGACATGTCCCAACCTCCTGGGGTGTTTTCTTTCTCTTAATTGGGAGTTCCCCTGAGGAACTTGGCTTTCATGTGCTATCCCAGTTCTATTTCATATTTACCATTCCCGGTATCTATTGTAACCCCTTGTGTGGGACAGTGATCCTCATCCAAATTAAAATCAGAGATTCAAGGTAGTAAACCAAAAAGAAAAAAAGATTTATTATGAAATTCCCAATAGACAAGGGATCAGTAGAGGAGTGCAAAACACAAGATTAAATAGACTCTGAAGGAAGAAGCCCCTACCATCAGCCCCGACCTTTTCTCCTATTGTCTGGGGGAGTTCAAGCTTACTCAGAAATCTATCCCAGAAACAAAAGAATACAAGTAAAATTCAATTCGAATTTCCCTAGAGAACTATTATACAAGTAGATATTCTTGGATGAGAGAATTCCCAAAGCCAGTATCACTTTTAAAAGAAATACTTAAATGCTAATTAAGGGGGGGGTAACAGAAGGGGAAATGTTCTTCTAAGCTTTTTAGCTGTAGCTCAATATGTTATTGCAAAATCTCAAGTCATAATTAGGGCACAGTTTAAGGCCACATTCCCATTTGAGGTCTTCACTCAGTTTATCCAGTTCACCTTCATTTTGTCAGTAATCTCTTCCCTAAATAAATCTATCTTTCGCCAAAGAAAATGGCCATTATGAATTTTTCACATGACAGAACCCCAACTCTTTGGCGCCTGTCATCATCTGATATCTGCATTCACCCACACCAATACTACTGAATCCCTTAGGCTCTCTGAGGAGAAGGATGAATAGTTAAATTTAAAATTAACTTTATAAATCTTAAATTTGTTAAAGGGAACCTATATCTTTTTTTCTCAGATTACTCTTTCCTTTAAGTCTTTATTCCAAGTGACTCTTAAAGGTGAAAGATTAGTTTGTATCAAGATTAATCATTAGTATACAGATTATTCTTAACAGTTTTTAAATCTCTGGCTAAATCATCTTCCTCTCCCCACCCCAATGTAATAGTTGATAATCCTTCAAAGAATATTAACTAATTTTAATAAATAAGAAACTGTTAAGAAAATAAATCTGTGGCTACCCCCTAAAAATCATTTATTTCATAACCAAATGTGACTAATATCATTCTGAATGATATGTTTACTATTGATTACAGGCCTTAACTTATATGTATTGATGTTTCTAATCTGGAGTGACTTTACTTCCTATTGTATTCATTCATTTGGAATTGTCTCAGAATGGTGATATCCCACAGTGAGAAGGAATTCCTGGTTTTAAGATATTTGTACTATTTTGGTACATTGATTGCCTGGAGGATGTTTTATAAAGGAGATTGGTTCCAAGGAAAGAAATATAGCCTCATGCTTGTACACCTAAGGAAGGGTATGTTTCAACAAAAAAAAGATTTAAAAGTAGCACAAACTCAAAAGTCTAGAGATCCAAGTAAGTTTTTTCATTACATAGTTTATTCCTAGAATGTTGAATTTCAGGGTAAAAACAGACCATAGCTGTCTCTTTATCTCTTCATCTCCTTATAGTAATGGTAGCAATTGTATATACTAGTTCAGTTAAAGAATTATATTTTCTTTAAGTTTATTGCTATGTTTGGGTTTTGTATCACCTTCATTTTCATAACTATCACTCCCCCATCTTAGGACAGTATTCCTTGAAATAAAAAAGAAAGAAAAAAATTCAGTCTAGCAAAATTAATTAACACATAAACTTTGTTTGACAATAAATGCAGTATTCTACACCTGTAGTACTCTTGCCTCTACAAAGAAGAAAAGGAAATGCTTTTTCTCAACTCTTTCCCTGAGCTAAGCTTAA
This sequence comes from Sminthopsis crassicaudata, assembly GCF_048593235.1. NCBI lineage: Eukaryota > Metazoa > Chordata > Mammalia > Dasyuromorphia > Dasyuridae > Sminthopsis > Sminthopsis crassicaudata. The sequence continues at coordinate 631,624,283 of NC_133617.1, forward strand.
TCATTATAATTACAAAGCTAGATTTTATCTTTCTATCTTTCTATGTATACATATAAACACATATTAAAAACATATTAAAAGCCCTGAAAATGCAAAGACAAAAATGTAAGTCCTTAAAATAGATGAGGCAATAATTAAAAGACTAAAAAGTCCAGTGCACTAATAGCTTCTTTCTCTTCCCTCAGCTTTTCCTCCTTGGGTTCCTGACTTTACTGAAAAGAGGAACACTAAACAACAGGAAGTAATGGCTATGCCCCTTCTTACTGCTGGGTCCCAGGTACATTGTAACTCTTTTCTCTGACTTCTCAGAAATCATAAGATCTCTTTGCCACTTACCTTTCTAATTGCTTCCTTTTGTTGTTTACCACCTTTTACACCCACATTAAGATGGTTGGTAGAGTTCCTGTGTTTTATTTTCTGGAGGAGACTGGACTCGTCTTTTTATTTATAATGCTGGCAAATCTCCCTTATGTAATGCCTATCCTGCAAAGATTTTCCCCTTCACCAACAAAAAACCCATCCCAGGGCCCTTTATCACATTTCTCCCTCAAGGAGCCTCTGTGTTTCATTCTCAGTCATTCATTCAGGAAAGAGCAATGATGGTTTTCTTGTTGGTACTAGATGTCAGTGTTGTTACAGGAACCTATGATATGTTCAGGACTGTCCAGAAATCTCTCTTACAAAAAGTGGGAACATCTAAATCCTGCTCACAAGAACTTCTGCAGGGGTATCATGAAGGAGAATTATAGGAACATGGTTTCACTAGGTAAGGACTTCTTTCCTATTCAGTTTTGTGTGGTCTGTAATCAGTTCTGCTAATAAAATTATCACTTTCTTTTGGACTTCAAGATAGTAGGAGTATCTACTTCCTACTTCTACTTTTTCCATGGGTGAAAATAAATTCTCACTAAGGCCTTCTAACAGGAACTTTAATTAATGTTACATCAGGATATAGAGACAAGAAACTTTTAGTTCTGGTTTCTAGACAAAGATTCTCCTCAGAGGACACGCTATTCTCTGCAGAGCTATAAAGGAACTAATTCTCATTCTGTACCTAAATGTTTATTTCCATTTCTTATTTCTTCCTCCTTTTATTTAATACAGCCAGAATGTTTCCCAGAATTCTTTACTTATGATCCATCATATCCTTAAAAGATAAATAGATTTTAAATTCATTCATTCATCCCACTCTTTTATCTCCTAATTCCCATAGCATTTTGCCTTCACATAACAGACATGAATATTTGAATTATTTCATTGAGTACCCATTATCTAGTACAGTGCTAGGATAGTAAAAAAAATTTAAAGGAGCATAAAGCCTGATGCCATCCCTCATAGTGCTTCCAGTTTATTTGGTAAAGTGAGGTATAAGTTTGGTAAAAAATTAAATAATAATTCAGGCATTATATCATTATGCCAAGTAACTGGCTAATACATAAATGCAGTAGGATTATGGAAGAAGTGTTATATGGAACTGACATAATAGCAGGTAGTCTTTAATTGAACTTTGAAGGTAGATTTTGAACATATAGAAAAGCATTCTATGCAGAAGTAATGTGGAAAGAAAAAATGCATTAATGAAAAATTGATTTCAGGGTATACTTTCTTTGACAAATATAAAATATACTCTTCTTCCAAAAGGAATTCCAATTTCAACAGCTAAGAAAGTGTCCCAACTAGCTCGAGGAAAAAAGCCATGGGTCTTAGCCTTCCAAAGCTCTAGTAAGAGACATGTCCTCCGAGGCATCCATACAGGGGAGAAGCAGGGACCCATCCAGGTACTGGCAAAAAGGAATGGAAAAACCTGGAGAGAGCAGCAGTCATGGGCCTTGAAAGATGAAAGGATTGCTGGGGTACATTGGAGCTATGAGGAAACGAAGACCTTTCTGGCAATTCTCAGAAAGTCTCGGTTTTATGAAACACTTCGGGCTTGTCCTCGAAATAGCCAGATATATGGAGCTGTGGCTGAGTGGTTACGAGAATGTGGCTTTCTCCGGACACCAGAACAATGTAGGACCAAGTTTAAAAGTCTCCAAAAGAGCTACCGAAAAGTGAGGAATGGCCACATGCTGGAGCCCTGTGCCTTCTATGAAGAAATGGATGCCCTATTGAATCCTGGACCCAATGCCACAACTACTGGCATCCTAAAAGAGACTGACTCTCCCCAAAGGGAGGGGGATGTCATTCCCAAAGCTGAAGAACAGAACAGATGGGAACAGGAGGAAGCTGCAGAAGAATCTGATAGTGATGAAATGAGTATTGAGTTTACCCAAAAGCCTGAGATCTCTGGGACTCCAGTCTTCTTCCAAAACTTAAGTGGTAAGATTTTTTCACCTTATTTTGGCATAAAAATAAATGTAGTGTTGTCTGGTACGGATGGAAGTCATTGTATTAGAAGTGACTAAATCAAGATTACAACATAATTATATCTCATAAACCTTGCTATAGAATTCCTAACTTCTTCCAAAACTTAATTCCTATCTTCTTTATGAGGTCTTTCCTGATCCTTCCAGCTATTATTGCCTCCCTGCTGAAATTACATTATCTTTATTTTGTGAATTCCATAATGAAATCACATAGATATTTTGAAGTTTTTGAAAATAACTCAAAATATATTTCTTATCCTGTTACTTTTTGGGTGCTTTTATATTTATTTGAATGTGTTTTTATATTTTGTATATATTTGTATGTATATAATTTCAATGAATTACAAACCTCTTGAGGGCAGTAGCTATTTCATTTTTGCCTTTGTATCCCTATTTCCTAGCATGTTAGATACTTTCTGATTTATTAATGGATTGGTCTTATACTCTATCTGTTCACAGTTATATCAGTAACAACCAAAAATAAAAGGACATTTGGTGTTCCTAATAGCAGGGTAAATCTAATTCAAATCACATTATCACGGTGGAGTTTCCTCCAGCTTAAAACTTAAGATGAATTTAGAATTTTTGAGGACCTTGACCTTAAATATCTCAGATTTGCAAATGGTTCTTTTCCAAGTCTGAACTAACTTCTGAAACTGAAAACTTGTATAATGAGGCTGGTTCTGGCAGCTTTGGGCATTAAGAAAGTAACAGATGACTTTGTACTCCCATCCACTCCCTTAGAATAAGTATATTATACATCAACCTTGTCTGTCTAATCTAAACATTTAGGGCCAATCTGTGGTGATTCCAGACTTGAGTGATTAGTGTTGGTCTTTATCCATACACCTCAAGGACAAACTATCTTTATTGACATTCCCTTCATTAGCGTATTTGCTAAAATGTACAACTAGTACAGACTATGCCACCAGTTATATTAATTGTAGTATTGCCAAGTGGTTTCTCAGCTTTGTACATCTGTTTCTACAGTTATAAAAGAACTCTTTAGAGAAAGAGGGAACAGTATGGTCAAGGTAATAGATAAAAAAGGAAATGTTGACACAAATGGAAAGGTTAGAGAAGAGTATGGCACTGAAAGCAGCAAGGCTATTAAAGAGGAGGAATTGCTTGTAATTATCTAGGGCACTGGTGACAAATTCAAGATGCAGCAGGGCCACAAATCCATACAGAAGCATGCCTGGGGCCATATATGAATTTAGTTTTAAAAGGTGATATCTCCTATGTGTTATTGTATTTTTATTTATTTTGTTAAATATTCCCAGTTACTTTTAATTTGGTTTGGGCCACAGTGAAGAGTGGTGTGAGTTGAATGGGGCTTTGTGTCTGATCCCAAACTACACTCTAAGGGAAGAAGTGGCAGGATTTGGCAGTAAAAATGTTATAATGGGGAATGAGTTGAAAATGACATCAACATCGCTTATTCAAGTTATTAGAGAATGATGATGTTGTCTATTATGAGGAGGATATTGGGCCCAGCAGAGGACTAACAGAAGCTGAAAAGCTATAGCTTCCTCATGATCCTTTTGAGTCAGTAGTGAAATAGCTTGTCAAAGGTATTCTGCAATTGAGCATTCTTTAGACATAGTGAAATGAGAGAATTCAGAAATCAGTAAATATGTGTGAATTACCTAAAGATAGTTTTGCTTTATGAGGTTAGCACTGCCACAAAGAGACTCTATAGTTCCATTTTGCCTGAATTTAGGATATGCTTCCAACAGGTGAGCAGTGATGCCATAGTTACAGGTTTGTGAGAATGTTTCAGCACCTTTTCCAATTGTCAGAGTCTTGCCCCCATTCTCCTCATATGGCCAGTTACCAAATACCTAAAGATAAAACATGTCCCTTCATCTTCCCTACCCTTAGTTTTTCCTGCCTCTCCTACCAAAGAAAAAGTAGAAAACAACAAGATAGATGCCACTGATAAGCAGTGAAACACTCTCTGATCAGAAGAAGATGTATCCCTTTGGTTTTTTCCTTTTTTTATAAAGACCTATTCCTTCTCCTCAATTTCATATAATCTTCCTCCATACAGACAATACTATTCTCATCAACTATCAATTTAACTTGACAACATAATTGTTCAAGAAAGGGACCTTATCCCTTTAAAATAAACAGACCATTTTAAAAATACTTAAAACATAAAAAATGTTCAGATAGAAATAAAGTAGTTTAAGTTTAGGGTAATAACTAAATTCTTGAAAAGAAATTATATTCCCAGATTAGAATATATAGAAGGAATAAACAGAGAAATAAAATACACAGTTAATAGACATCTGAATGATCTTGTTGGGGGGGGCATTCATTTGATGCTTTGGTAAAGTGTATGCTAAAAGTCCTTAATGATGAGATGGGAACAAGGACAAATTTCTAACTACCTCTGGAATTGTCCAGAGGTGACACAACGCTAAGTCAGTAGTAGGTTTCAGTTCCACATAGATAATAAAAATTTCGTTCTCCAGTGAGAGTCCTTTATGATAGGATCTCTTCCATGAGAGTACAGTGTTCAGACTTAGAACTGTGGTGTGAATAAAAGAAGGACTTCACTACAATTCAATATGAAAAATGAACTGTGTATAATATAAAGTCCTAGGAATGAGTGAATTTGATACTTATATAAATCTGGCTTTTCATTAGTATGGGTACTCCTTTTACCAATGCAGATCATAACTGTCCCTTCTTTATTCTGTTGTCTCATTGTGGCATATAGAGGATTCAGTTAGAATCTAAAGTCTAAATTGACCTCTTCACAACTTCTGTTTACTTCAGCTTTCAACATCCACTTCCTCTGTAAAATGGGAGTAACAATTTCTGTACCATCTACCTTTTAAGATTGTTGTAATAACATTTTATAAGCATTTTAAGTACTATGTAAGTATAAGTTGTTATTATATTTCTTATTTACTCCACTTCATTGAATTCTCTATTTCATACAGGTATGCCGTCCATATCAAAGGTGTCAAATTCACAGTCCACAAAACTTTCAAATTTGGCTGGAATCAAATTTAAATATAATTGAGAAATATTTAACAAAATAAATAAAAACAATAATATATAGATAATATTAATTTATGGTTTCCTATGTCAGTAATATGCCAAGGATCAATTTCTATTTGAATTTGACTCCATAGTCTCTACATAGTGACAAAAAAGATTTTGCTTTCTTGAATCTATAATATACTTCTCCTCAATCAAGGCTAAGGCTATTGAGCTTTAAAAATCATTCTAAATCAATTCTTATCCTTCATGACATCCAGGTTTTTAAATGAGAGGTTTTGACTATATGATCTCTAAGATCAATTACAGTTTTAACATCCTGTGATTCTATGAAATATGGATAGATACCATTACATATAATGCTTTCTTGATGATTTTTTAAAATATCAGCTCTTAATAGTATACTCTTAAAAATATTAAATTATTTTATTGAATTTTTAAATTTTTATTTTTAAAAATTAATGAAAATCAACCTTTCCTTCCTTCCTACCCTCCTCCAAGAAAGAAAAATAAAATCCTTAGAACAAATATGTATAGTCATTCAAAACAAATTTGGTTATGTCCAAAAATATATATTCTCAATCTGCACCTTGAATACATCACTTCTTTGTCAGGAGGTAAGAAGCATGTTTTCTCATAACATTTCTGAAATTGTACCTGATCATTGCATTGATTATAGTTCTCATGTCTTTCAGACATTTGTCTTTACAATATTGTTGTTATTATATAAATAATTCTTGTTCGGATCATTCATTCTGCATCATTTCATACAGGTCTTTTGAAATGGTCCTCTTCACCATTTTTACAACACAGTAGCATTCCATCACCCTCATATACCATAATTTGTTCAGTTGATAGATAGCCACATAGTTTCTAATTCTTTGCTACTACAAAAAAAAAAATAATATGCACAAAATATGGGTCCTTTTCTTCTTTCTTTGAGCTCTTTTGGAGTGTAAAACACTTTGGAATAGCATTTCTGGGTCACAATTTAAGTAATATGATTGAATATTTTTTATGGTAGACTGATGAAAGGATAATTTCTGATACCTCAGAAAATTTTTACAGAAAATCAACAGTTCATCCTGTGTTGCTGTTGGCTCTAGATTCTACTGTGCATATGGTCTTATTTCTTAATTTTGTGCTCTGATGACAGGTGTACACTGGGGCTATGAGGAAACTAAGACTTTCCTTGACATTCTTAGTGAGTCTCGGTTTTATGAAGCCCTTCAAGCCTGTCATCGAAAGAGCAAATTATATGGGGCAGTGGCTGAGCAGCTTCGAGAATGTGGCTTTCTTCGGACGCCAGAACAGTGCCGGACCAAGTTCAAAAGCCTTCAGAAGAGTTACCGCAAAGTACGGAGTGGCAGTGTGCTAGAATCATGTGCCTTCTATAAGGAGTTGGATGCCCTGATGAATACCAAGGCTTCTGCCACCCCCACTGCTACCCTGAAAGAAGTAAAGCCTCTGGTGCAAAGAGAAAATGGTACTGACATCGAGCCCCAAGAGCAAAGAGACTGGGAACATGAAGAGTCCTTACAAGTAGCTGTGGTGGAGGACTCTGAAAGCCAAAAAATTTACACCAAGGAATTGATAGAGGAACCTGATTCCCAGTGCACTCCAACTTTGGGTCAGAACCTGAGCGGTAAGAACCATCCTCAATGAGGTCATAACCTAAAAGCGAAAAAGTAAGGCCTAGTTTCTGACTCTGGAGGGGAGAGACCAGTGGCAATTGAAGTGAGTGAGAAATCTCCTAAGAAGACCTTTATCTAAAGAGGAAAGTAGAGGGCCTGAGGTCAGGGACACCCACCCTTAGAGAATAAGTACAAGAGCTAGTGGAGAGAGACATAAAACTGGAGTATTACTGTGTCAAGAGCCAAGGCAGGAAAGCAGGGGTGCACCTCAGGGAAGTCAGCAAGAATGCAGATAGAGAAGAGATCATCTAATGGAGTAGTGGGTACAGAAGCCCAACTGAAAGGAATTAAACAATGGGAAAGTGTTGAAGAATGAAAATAAACCACTCTTTGAATTAAGGTGGGAAACTCCCAAGCAAAAGTCAAAGTAGTGTATTGAAATTAAATCACTGAAATAGGTGTCCATATGGAGCTAAGTGCACATATACAATAAACAATTAGTGAGTTTTTATTGAATAGAAGAATTCTAAAGGAAATCAAGTGAAATTGTAGAAATGTTGACTAGAAGTTAAAAATAGTCAACCATACCAGAAAGCTGGCTTAATGCCAGCATAACTCTAACCTTTGGAAATGTAGATTAAGGGCTTTCCCTTCCATACTTGGTAAACTTATGGAATATCAAAACTTGTTTAATTCAACAAACATTTATTAAGCACCTGCTATGTTCAAAGGACTATGCTAGGTTCTGGAAATATAAAGATGGCAAAAATGACTCAATCCTTTTTCTCAAGAAGCTCACCATTTAATGGCGGGATCATTCTTGTACATAAGTGTAATACAAGAGAGAATATAAGTCAAAGTACAAGGGAGAATCACTGAACACAAGAGAAAGTTGAGAGAAAGGCAGCCTCATTAGAAAGGAAATTATATTGCATAATAGAGGGCTTTGTGGGAGACAGATAAGCCAAACAAATAGGTAGCAGTAGACATAATCACAGACCCTTAGTGCTAGGAGAGATCTGGTCTCATTGTGCTCATTTGGTACCTGTAGATACTGAAGCCCATAGAGAAAATGTCTTACCCCTGGTCACAGAGCAAGTTAAAGGCAGAGCTGGGACTGGAATTCAACTCTGGTTCTCAAATCTCTCTTGCAACTAGCAGGAGGTCTTCACCTAAGCAGCACACTAAGGGCATCTTGGTTCGGAGTGGATGGGGACAGGGAGAGAGGAGAGTGGTGGTATTTTTTGGAAGCCTGGCATTCTAATCATTGGACATAGAAAACAGGTTAGAATTGGAAAAAAACAAAAGTTTAAAAAATGGATGTTTTTCAGCTATAGGTCCCTGCCTCATTCTACTAACTTAGAACTGTGTGTGAACTCCCCTTTTATGCCCAGTAACTATGGCATCTCTGTGAGAGGCTGCATTTTTCACATTCAGCTTTTGCTTCAGGATATCTCACCTATAAAATGAGCAGTGCCAGAGAGAGTAGGCAAAATACTTATCTATCAAATAGATGAAGAAACTTAATCTAGTAGGTCTATGCTTCGATCATATGTCTTCAAATCATGTTCATTAAAGACGGAAGATGAGGAAACTCCCTCTAGCAGGGCTGGTTAGCACTTTCTGGGCAATTCCTAGACTTTACAGTAATGATTATAGAGCACTTAATACAGTACCTAGCACATATTGAATTCTATATAAATGTTTGCTATTAGGTTATTATCATATTAGTAAACGGGAGATGCTTGAGTATTTTATAAGCTCTTTGAGAGTAGAAACTTGTATCCCCCCATCTGCTAAGTGTTTAATAAATGTTTATTTGTTTAATTGAATTGAATAAAGTACTCACCAAACATTTCCTGGGTGACCATGGGCAAGTCATTTAATAGTTCAGAGTCTTTATTTCCAAAATTAGGATAATACTTTATTCACCTACTTCACAGAATGGTTGTGAGGAAAGAGTTTCACAAACCTTCAAGTGTGAATTATTTATAATATTAATGTTCATAAAGTCATAGAATGTTAGAGCAGAAAGAAATCTTAAAGGACTTCTGGTCCAATCTCTTAATTTACAGATAAGAACAGTGGGGCCCAGAAAGGATAAATGACTTCTTCGGAGTCACACAGCTGGCTAGTGGTAATTCTGGGAATAAGATACAGCTGCATTCTCTAATACTGGAAAAACAATCTGAGAAATCTAAAAAAAAATGAAATTAACAAAATCTAAGACCCATTGTCAGTAATGCAGGAAATACTGGAAACTCTAGACTGCATATAATACTTTAACATGTTTTTGTTTTACTTTTTCTTTCTGAAATATAGAATTTTGGAACCATTTTAAAATTATTTTTTATGATCTAACTTCATGAATATTGTTTGGCCTACTCCAAAGAGATCTACTTAAAAGACTATGTAAGGGTTGAGAGTGTGAGATATTGTTTCAAAATTAATCATCAAATCTGCCCTAGGCTTATAAAAAACTTCCATTTTTCTTGTCCCTTTGAGCTATCATCTACTTCAATGCTAAAATTAAAAATTTTAAAGAATAAGGTATTAGTTGTCTCTATTACCTCACAGTAATCAGCACTCCAACTTCTCTAAGATTATTAATGATGTAATTGTCAAATCAGTGACCTTAGTACTCATCTCTCACTGTGTACAACATTTTTTTGTTTAAATTTTTTTTATTAATTTTATGATTATAATTTGTTGACAGTACATATGCATGAGTAATTTTTACAACATTATCCCTGTATTCATTTTTTCAAATTTTCCCCTCCCTACCTCTACTCCCTCCCCTAGATGACAGACAATTTCCTACATATTAAATGTTATAGTATAACCTAGATACAATATATGTATATAAATCCAATTTTCTTGTTGCACGGTAAGAATTGGATTCCAAAGGTATAAGTAACCTGGGTAGATAGACAGTAGTGCTAATATTTTATATTCAATTCCCAGTGTTCCTTCTCTGGGTGTAGCTGTTTCTGTCTATCATTGATCAACTGGAAGTGAGTTGGATCTTCTCTATATTGAAGATATCCACTTCCATCAGAATATATCTTCATACAATATTGTTGTTGAATTGTATAGTGATCTCCTGGTTCTGCTCATTTCACTCAGCATCAGTTCATGCAAGTCTCTCCAAACCTCTCTGTTCTGTGAACCATTTCTTTCAGAGCAATAATATTCCATAACATTCATATACCATAATTTACCCAACCATTCTCCAATTGATGGACATCCATTCATCTTCCACTTTCTAGCCACTACAAAAAGGGCTGCCACAAACATTTTGTCACATACAGGTCCTTTTTCCCTTCTTTAGTATTTCCTTGGGATATAAGCCCAGTAGTAGCACTGCTGGATCAAAGGGTACTCACAGTTTGATAACTTTTTGGGCATGGTTCCAAATTGCTCTCCAGAATGGCCAGATTCTTTGTGTGCAACATTTGATACAATTTATCCTTTCCTTAGTATTCTCTTCTTTCTTGACTTCAGTGATATCATTGTCTTCTGCTTTTGTCCTCTGGCTCTGCACTCTGTTTATGTGATTATTCTTTCTTTTCCCATTCCTAAAGTTTGTACATCCCAAAAAATCTGCTTTTTTCTCCCTATTGGCTCTTTCTTGGGGATTCGACCACATCCGTGATTTGGATAATTCTGTTGCAAATGATTCTCTTATCTAAATTTCTGTTACCAAATTCTCTCCTGAGCCCTAGGATCTCATTTCCAGTTGCCTAACAGTTTTACTAAGTCCTGTCAGTTTACCTCCAAAATATATTTCACAGTCATCCTTTTAAGCCTTCACTTGAGCAATTTCAATGGTTTCTTAATTAATCCGTTTCTATATTTACCTTTCTCAAATCTGTCCTTTATATTTCTACGGAAGTAAACTTTACATCAAATATATCATGTTGCCCTTTTTAAAAATTCTCCAATGACTCCTCATCATTCATTAAAATTAACCTGTTTTCAAGGATCTCTGTAATCTACCTTTAACCTACTTTACCAGTTGTATTTCCTACATTTACCAACTACAGTCTAGTCATACTGTACTATTCACTCACTCACTACTCCTTTATTTCTTCCTGTCCTTTCTGTCTCTCTGGATTTGCACATACCTTTCCCTGTGCCTGGCACTCCCACATCTCTACCTCTTAAAAGCTCATTTTTTCTTAAAACTCAATGACCTCGGGGCAGCTAGGTGGCTCAATGGATAGAGCACCAGCCTTGAATTCAGGAGGATCTAGAGTTCAAATCTGGTCTCAGACATTTAACACTTCCTAGCTGTGTGACCCTGGGCAAGTCACTTAACCCCAGCCTCAGAAAAAAAAGAAAAAAGAAAAAAAAAAAAGGAAAGAAAACTCAATGACCTCTTCAGTGATGCCTTCACTTTTTCATTACCTGGCAGTGCTCTCTCTTCAAATGTTCTATGTTTCTTTCTTTGATCTGTTACATGTGGTCTCGCTTTTACTATAGTTGTTTCTGTACTTCTTTTTATTTCCTGTATTAAATTATGAATGTCATTAGGGTAAGAACTGCATTGTTTTTCAGTTATATATTCCTAATGCCTAACAGTGATTTGAATGTCAGAGGCATTGAATAAAAGTTTAATGAATTAAGTCAGAATCAAAAAATTTTAAGAGTTGGAAGAAACCTTAACAGCCTTCTGATTCAGCCCATACTGGGAAGAAATCCCCACAATAACAGTCATCTAACAAGTAATCATCTAGCCTCTATTTCAGAGCTCTTCATTGATTAGGGATCAACTAAACACAAAGCAACTTATTCTACTTTATGAAAGCTTTGTTAGCTTTTTTTCCTAATGTCAAGCCTAAAGTTGCTTCTTTGCATTCTCCATACAGAGGTTTTGCAGTCAGAGACCAAAATGAACAAGTCTAATCTCTTTTCCATATGACAGTGCTTCAAAAACTTGAATACTGGTATCATCCCTCTTACTTCTCCCAACTAAACATTCCCAGTGTCTTCAGTTTTCTCATGACAAGAATTTAAGGCCCTTCACCATCCTGGTTGCTCTCCTTTGGACACTGAACAAATTTTAATGTTTTTCTTAAGTTTTGGTATGTAGAACTGAATATAATCCTCCAGATACAGTCTTGACAGTGACAAGATACAATGAGATTATCATCCTCCTATTCTTGGAAGCTGGGTCTATCAGTGTACCTATGTAATCTCAGTTATTTAGGCTCCCACACCATACCACTAACTCATCTTGAGCTTGCAATTCACTAAAGTCACCCAATGTCTTCCAGATGAATTGTTCTTGGCCACACCTCTCCCATCTTGTACTTGTGAAACTGATTTTAACTCATTTTAATTTGGGTTCAATTTTAAGACTTTACATTTGTTCCTATTAAAATTCCATATTATTAGATTCCATCACATCCTCTAGTCTCTTATCTTTTTAGATATTTGTTACTGAGTATTTTGTGTCAATTTGATGAGTATACTAACTATAGTAACCTTAGTCATTAATAAAAATGCTGCATAGAACAGGGCCAAGCTTAGATACCTGGAGCATCTTACCAGCAACCGGCCAAGATGACATTGAGCCATTAACATTTTTTTGAGATCAGCCATTCAACTAGTTCCTGACCCATCGATATAGATTTTCATGAATTACATGCCTTCCTCTCCTTCTAGATAGATCTTTCTTCATAATCACTGCTTCTTTTTTTCAGTTGTTTATAAACCTGCTTTGAATAATCAGTACTGGAATTTTTCCAGAACTCAGAATCAAATTGGCTGACAGCTTGCAGAATTTTCTCCTTTTTGAAAATTTAGATTACACTGGCCCTACTTTGATCTTAATTGCATTTTAATTTTTTACTCTCTTCCATTCAGCCCTTCTCACAGCTGTCAAAATAATTTTCCTAATATACAGTTCTTGCCACTTGACTACTCTACTTAAAAACCTTTAGTGGTTCCTTGTTGTAAGACAAAAGTACAAACTCTTTAACATGACATTTAAGACAATCCACAATCTGGCTCCAACCTACTTTTCCAGATTTATTCATATTTTATATTTAAGCCAAATTGGACAACTAATTGTTACTTGTTCTTGCTCTACATTCTCCTGCCTCTTTTCATTCATGCAAGCTGCCCCCATCTGCCATGTCTAGAATACATTCCCTTTTCATCTTTACCCACAACAATCCTTTTCTTTGGAGGCTCAGCTCAAGTACCAGTTATTCATTAATTTTCCCTTAATTTCTTTCCCTTCTTCCCTCAACTGAAAGGTATTTTTCTCTCTCAGATTTTGGGTCTTCCCTTTCTTCCATCATATTCAATTTTGTATTTTATTTTGTACTTTATTGAATCAATATATTACCTGTAATAGATTATAAGCCCCTTTAGGGCAGAGACTGTTTTTTTTTTCTTTTGTAATCTCCAGAAACTAGCATAGTAACTCACACTTACTCCTACTGCTTTGGCACAGAATTATACTTTTATTTTCTTTTTTTCCAGATTTTGAAATGAGTAGTAGGAATAAGGAAGAATCAACACAAATTTATGAGAAAGTAGAACTACATTCAACATTACCAGGAAAATCTAAAGATGGCATTCCCCATGATATTGATCTGGGAAAAGATCACACGATGGAGTACAAGTTCCAAAGACTGTGGAGAAATTTCCTCCCAGGATATAGACAAGGAAAATTCATTATCCAGCAGAGAGATTTAGGAAAGGTCACAGGTCATCGGAGACCTTTCATGGGACGGAGACCTTATAGATTTTTCAAGTATGGGAGAAGTTTTCTTCAGAGGTCACATCTTATGTGTCAGGCAGCTTATCAGAAAGAAAATCCTTACAAATGTAATATGTGTGGAAAGGGCTTTGGTAGAAGCAGGAGCCTTATTAGACACCAAAGAATCCACAGAGGAGAAAAACCCTTTAAATGTGCTGAGTGTGGGAAAAGCTTCAATGACTCCTCAAACTTTGGTGCTCACCAAAGAATCCACACAGGAGAGAAACCTTATGTAGTATGTGTGGAAAATGTTTCAGTCAGAGCTCAAGCCTTGTAATACATCAGAGAACTCACACAGGAGAGAAGCCTTATCAGTGTGATGAGTGTGGGAAAAGCTTCACCAACAGCTCTCACTTTAGTGCCCATCGTCGAATACACACAGGAGAGAGAATCCTTATAAATGTGTGCATTGTGAAAAAAGTTTTAGCAATTGTACCCAATTTAGAGAACATCAGAGAACTCACACAGGAGAAAAACCCTATGAATGTTCTCACTGTGGCAAAAGCTTTAGCAAAAGCTCAGCTTTTACTAAACACTGGGGAATCCACATAAGAGAAAAGCTTGCATCACAATTTAAATCTGATTGTACCCCAGAAAACTTAGACAGGGCTGATGAGTTTGGAAAGACTTTTTAATAGAGGTCATCTTCTAATTAAATGTCCCTTTGGCTTAAAAAAAAATAATTTGCATTCCTCATCCTCATTCATAAAATAATCTGTCACAGTCCTGTAATCAAATTTCTATTTATTATAAAAAAATAATTCTCAAGATAGCCAAGAAGTGTTGATGTTCAGGTGGCATGGATCGAGCTCCTATTTCTGCTATTTCAACTTGAATCTTCTCCTGATTCTTCTATATTTGATGCCTCCTTAAAAAAAAAAAAATTGGTGAAAACATGGTGTCTTACTTAACAATGTTAATCTGTTCTGTGTTTTATGGCTGGTTATACTGGATTACTGTTTCCAACAATATCAATTGAAAGATGTTTCTTCAAGGAAATGGGAAATGCTAAACATAATCACATAACAATCCCCAAGTGAACTTGGGCTCATTAGTATATCAGAATCCTGGGTCTGGAAGGGACTTTCAAGAATCTCTCCCTAGAATTGTATCTAAAGCATTCTAAATAGATGATTAAACTGTTCCTGTACTGTATTTTAATGTCATTGTTCCGGTCCTCCTATCCCTGGGAGAAAGAAACTGGTCACCTTCTTTGTGTAATATATAATTGGAGATTAAATTCCCTTAGCCTTTTCAAGGAAAAATCCTATTTCTTTTTAATTCTTGTAGGTCTTCCTCTTTTAAATTCTTACTGTTGTTTAAAATTTCTGAATTTTCATACCCATCTTGGACTAAATAGAATGCATGCTTCTAGTATTTATTATTGTCAGAATAAAATAAAATTTCAAATACCTTATAGTTCTACCCAATAAATTTTTTTGTTAAAATAATAGCTTTGTTTGTTAGTGAACATTTTATCCAAAGTAAGGTCTTGAATCCCCAGTGCCTAAGTGACACTTTACTTTAGCCTATACGTAATACAATAGTATATTGAATAGGTGAGTGAGGTTTTCCAAGACATTAATATGCTTATGACACACTGAATAATTTCTAAGTCTCTATACCACCAGGAGTTTCTTGTCAGGACTAAAAGCCAAATTTTCTAATTTCTTCCTACCTAGTCATAGGGTGTCAAATCTAAAAAGTTTGTAAGAGAACATCAAATCAAAACCCTAGGGATTTGACTGGTAGCCCAATTTTATGCTCTGGAGAAGAGTTCAAGGAAAACTGAGAAGGGAAACATTGAATCCTTGTGGATAAAAAATAGAATAAAATATAAGAGTCCATATTGTCTAATTTTAGAGGGAAAACTCCTTAGGGGGAAAAAAATTATTAGATTGAGGAAGAGTTGTAGAATTTAATACCAAGAAAAGCAGGTAAAATATTTTATTTGGGGCAGGAGATAATCCTAGATGTGTTACATGCCCTGGGGGTAAATGAGAAACCTTCTTTTTGGACTTCTCTCTCTGAAAAGATTGTTAAGACTTAGAGACCTAGGTTCGAGTGCTCACTCCATCAATTGCTAATCAAAAGCAAATCAACACAATCCCCAGAGCTCTCAAAGAGCTCTCATTCTAATTGGGGGAGATAATATATATAGGAGGGTTTAGCTGCAAAGCAAATAAGAAGACCCAGTGGACCTCAGAATGCAATGACATGGTAGAGGGCCCCCAACTTTGTATCAAGAAGGTATAATAGTAGGGCAGTAAAGGTCTGGTGGGTCTTATTATAGTATCTATGCAAATTGTAAAGTTCAGTGGTCCTGCATCTTAGCAGAATTGTAGTTGATGACTCCCTAATTATCAAACCATTGTGAGAACCTGTCTGCCTTCGCTGTGACCATTGGCAATGATAAATGCAAGGCTTAGGATGACAAATCCAGTACTAGTTTCCCAATACCAGTGTTAATTCCAGATGAACTGGATGACCTTTTCTAATTCTGATTCTGCGTAAATAATTAAGTGCCACAAAAGTGCTTTGGAAGATTAATAGCATTTCAATAATTGGAGATTAAGTGGAGGGACATTCTAGACAAGAGAACATGTAAGCAAAGGCAAGGAGGCAGGAAAGTTCAGAAGGGGAAGAATGAGTAGTACAACTTGACTGAAATATAGTGTACATAGAGAACAGTGATGACAGATTATAGAATGAAGATTTATTGGAACCAGATCTTGGAGAATTTGTATGTCAAGTTCAGGGACTTGCACTGTTGGTTGATAAGACACAGAGAGCTTCTGAATGCTTTTGAACAGGAGAAATGATACTGACTTAACATCTAGAGGAACGTAAATTGCACAGTGGATAGTGCTGTTGACCTGGTCTTGGGAAGATAGGAATTCAAATGTGACCACAGACCCTTTGCTGGCTGTGTAACCCTGGAAAAAGCCAAACTGTCTTGGTTTACTCACTTGAGGGTGGGTAACGAGGGATAATCCTACTTCACAGTATTGTAGCAAAAATTGATATTAAGCATTTTGTAAATCTTAAAACACTATATAAATGCTAAGTAAAAGAAAATGCCAAATACCTATTATATGCAAAGGGCTATGCTAAATGCAGAGTTAGGATTTTGAGCTAAAAGGTAGCTAAAAGATCATCTAGTCTAATCTCATTTTACAGATGAGGTTAAGGAATTTGTGCAAGACTACACAAAGATTCAGAGCCAGCCGATTCAAATCCAATGTTTTCATCATCATGCAGTCAGTGTTGGGGTTTCACAAAAGGTTCCAGAGCTGGGAAATGGTACCACTGGATCTATCACAAGGAAAATTAGGAAATTTATGTCAGGAAAATTATTCTGACAATGATGGGAAGAATTAAATGGAAATGGGGAAGGCTAGAAGTAGGAAGATTAAGAGGTTAGAAAGATGGTATGATAATTAGGGCTTAAAATAGGCTGGTGACTGTAAGAAAGAAAATACTGGATTTGAGAGATTATTGAATCGGTAGCAGATGCAAAGCTTAACATCTGATTGAACTGCAGACTGAGAAAAAAGGAAGCATCAAAAAAACTCCCCAAATTGAACAAGATTGTAAAGGGAAATTATGTTGCCATTAACTTAAATATGGGAATTATGAGGAAGGGTTGATATTTTGGAGAGATTGGTGAGTTCAAGATTCAGGTGAGATATCCTGTTGTAGCTTTTCTGCAAATAGGACTTGTAGGTCAGAGAATATATAAGAAATAGAGGAAAATGCAAACCAAACATTCATAACCATAAACATGAATTGTATTAACCTAATAAAATGAAAGAACAGGTAAAATGCAACAATTTGCTGCACATGAAAATATATCTAAAAGGAAAGATGAAAAATGAAAAAGCTAGAACAAAATTTGCTATGTTTCAGGTGATTTCAGAAAAAAAAAAAACCCCAGAAGTTGTAATTGTCATAAAATTTCATAATGTTGAGAAAGATAAAAGTGGGAATAAAACTTTGTCTAAAGGCATATACGTTGAAACATTAATAAACATAGGCGCCAATTAACATTTAAATTTATAAGAAAATTCTCAAATAGTTTTCCAATCTAGCTTTTCTTTTCCAGTCACAATAAGTGTATGATTTCATTGGTATGGGAAATTCCTAATGTGGGAACTTTCTACACAACATATGCAGCCAACTATCTGTAACTAAGAGTTTTAGAGATGCATGCTGAGGTTAGATGACTTTGCTAACATCATCTAGCTATTGTGTCCAAGGCAAGATTTGAACCCAGTTCTTACTGTAGGCCAACTATCTGCAATCCTTGCTGTTTCTCTGATCATTTTTCATTATCGGACCTTTTCTGAGGCTTCTTTTGCTTTTTTATATCATACAAATCTACCTAAATCTCAGATAATCAAACCCTAAAAGGTTACATTCCTCCCCAAAGTTGGGAAGTTTGAGCCTTGAGTCTCCAGATATCGTGTGAGACTTTGGAAGTCATTTATAATCTTGAACCAAATCTTGTCAGGGCCTATTACTCACTCTAACCCTGTAGGAGAGTAGACTGAATTACTTTTGGGAAATGTTAACATTCTTCAAATGACTTCAAGCTGCTTTTGGAATTCAAAGAACAGAAGTTTAAAATGTTATCAGACAAATGTACAAAAGGAGAAAAGATGGGCTAGGTTCATGGCAGGGGTGAGAAATGACAGATGGACATCCTGAATATCTGCAATTATTCTCATATCAGGAAAAATTAAGAAAGGAAGACTTCCAACATGTTGGATGGACCCCCTTGTGATGACCTTATGGGAAGACTTGGACAAGATTCATACATGATGGGCAGGGAAGAACTATTATAGTTCATACCATTGGTTCACAGATAATTGTGATTTTTTTTAATAAAATAGGATGTATTACATTGAAAAAATGCTAAATTTTGCCAAATACAATCCATCCCAATACATTCTCATTTGATCCCAAGCCAAGTTCACTGCCCATCTTTTCATATAATGGATAGAGCACTGGATTTGGAATCAAGACCTGGATTCAAATCCTTTATCTAATATTCACTAATAAACAAGTGACTTAATCTCTCAAAGAGTGTCTTCACATTTACAAGAAAGAGATAGTGATGTCTGTATTATAAATCCTGTACTCCATGGAGTTGTGAGGCCCAAATGAAAGTATGAAAGCACTCTGTAAATGTCAAGTATTGTCATTGTTATCATTATTATCTGACAGACATTTAACTGCACTACATGCAAAGCACTACACTCTTTGCCAGACAAGCCCAGTGATTCTAGATGACTGAAAATAATAGAATATAATTCATTATGGAGAATCAAAATTTCAGGAAATGCAAGGGGCAACATATGATTGCTGAATGTAGGTAACAACAACATATTGCCAATAATGATTGCAAATGAAAAACAACATAAAACAATCAGAAATGGAAGTAAGCTACTCATGTAAAGAGACTAAAGGAGAAAACTAGACAGAAATAAGCAGTGTACTGATATTCATAAAGTGTTAGAAATAGATCTTCATGGCTATTCTATAAAAAGATATAAATAAGTATTATCTGTGGGATAGGAAGATGTGGTTGAGTTGGAATCTGCACTGATGAAATCACAAATCCATCAAAATGATAGTAAATCCCATTTCTATACTGTTTTAAAGTCATTGAAAAGACATAATTGTATTTTGTGGAGCAGCTAAGGGGCCCAGAAGTGCTGGGGCTGGAGTCAGGAAGGCTCAGCCTCAGACACCAACTGTGAGACCCTAGGCAGGTCACTTAACTCTGCTTCAGTTTATTCATCTGTAGAATGAGCCAAAGAAGGAAATAGCAAACCACTCGAATATACCTGCAAAAACAACAAAAAATTAGGGTCATGGAGAGTTGGACTCTGCTTTAAAAATGACAAAACAATTCGCATTGCCTGCATCACAGTGTTGTCATGAGAATGATGGCCTAAGTAACTGATATCGTCATACATGTGTGTGAATCAAAGCTAATATTTCCATTATCAGTTATGATTTGCAGCTTCTTAGTCCCACACCGCACCCTTGATTTCAGTACCTTGGAAAGGGAATTTCTCTTTCTGAGGGCTAGACCATGTAACATTTTCAGTTACCGCCAGGTGGCGACAGAGCAGCGTATGTCTTGAGCAGCTATATGAGCTCAGAAATACTTATTATAGGATTTGTAGGCTCACGGATTTAGTGTTAGAAGGGCCCTCCCAGATCCAACTCCCTCATTTTACAAATGAGGAATCTGAGGACTCTCGAGGGAGGAAGTGACCTGGCCCCTTAACTCTAAAGCAAGTAGTCTTCCTATTGAGGAACTTCAAGGTCCTAGGAAGATGTTGCTTTATTCTGCTAATAAGGAAACAAGAGCCCAGAGAAGTGACTAGCTCAAGATTTCACATCCCTGGCACTGACTCTGACTCCAATTCTCTAATAATTCTCATTTCTATAACATATTAAGATTTACAAGCATTTTCTTCACAATAACCCCGTATAAAAGGAAGTACATTATTTCCCCCATTTTACAGATGAAGAAACTGAGCTCAGAAAGATAGTGACTTGCTCATCTAAATGTTAAAAGTTCTAGTTAGTATTCTTACAAGGTAATTATGTACTTAGTTCACATCTTTAAAGGCGTTTATACCTTTAAAGGAGTTCACTCATTGGTCCACACATTAGGCTTCACACCTTTAGAGAGCACATAAAAGGACAAGCTCACTAGGAGGAGAGGGAGAGCCAGGATTCAGTCAAGGAGAGGACTTCTCTGGGGAACTTCAGGGAACTTCGGAGGAGAGGACTTTGGGAGATCTAGAACTAGGATTGACTTCTGGGAGATTCACAAGGCAGAAACCCACAATCCCACACTCTTGGGGGCGGAGTCTGATTCATTCCCACGTCTATCTTTGTGCTGGCTGAAGACATTGGGAGGATGAGAGGCTGAAGCTGGCTGGAGACATTCTGACAAGAGCTCTCAGGGAACCAAGGAGAGAGGAAGGCCTCCAGAAAACAAGCCAAGCCCCAAGTGAAAGAGATAAGATTTGGAAGGAGAAAATAAAGGATCTGAACTTTAGCTCCTGGCTGCATTTTGGTGATTATTGATCTGAATTGAAACTAAGGTTGCCTCCAGAAGCTCCCCAAGAAACCTGCTCCCAGAGAAGGATTACAATTTAGAGAAACAGAACATTACAGTTCTCAAACCCAGAACTTCCTGCTCTAGAACCAACTAGCTCCCTTTCTACTAAATCAATAAACGGGGCTAGTTGTTTGTTTAAAAATAAAAACAATGTCCATAATATTTATTAATAAAGGCATTAAGTCATATAACAGACAGCACTGGGGCGGAGAAGTTCATTATAATATATTCATTAGAAAATGCAGGCCTGTTCTGCTAGTCTTAATTTATTTTTGTGCTTCTTCTATTAGGTTGGGGAAAAACATTATTTCTGAAAAGCCTAGAATGATTTACATGAACTACCAATGAGTGAAGTGAGCAGAACTAGGAAAACATTGTACACAATTTTTGTACACAAAAATTGTACACAATTTTTGATCAACTATGATAGACTTAGTTCTTCTCAACAATGGCAGTGATCCAAGACAATTCCAATAGATAGGATGGAAAATGCCATCACATCTAGACAGAGAACTATGGAAACTATTGATCAAAACATTATTTTCACCTTTTTTTTTATTTGCTTTTTCTTTCTCAAAGTTTTTTTCCCTTTTTTAGAATGATTTTTCTTGTACAACATGACAAATATGGAAATATTTTAAAGGATTATTGTACATGTATAACCTTAAAAAATTATTTTAAGTAGAGTTTGGATTGTTTTACATAAATTCATTATTTTGCTTATGACCACTTCAAGTTCACCAAGGTACAGCGGGGAGGGGGAAAACCACTGGATTGTAACTTAAGATACCTGACTCAGAAATCTACCACTTAGCTGTTTGACCTTGTTCTTGGCCCACTTTATCAAAAATCTTTTTTTTTTTTTTTTTTTTTTTGCTAAGGCAATTGGGATTAAGTGACTTGCTCAGGGTCACACAGCTGGGAAGTGTTAAGTGTCTGAGATCATATTTGAATTCAGGTCCTCCTGACTTCGGGGCTGCTGTTCTATCCACTGGGCCACCTAGTTGCCCCTATAATCTAAATTTTTGAATCCTATTCTTGTATCATGGCATTTAGAGCTGAAAAAGATCCTAATGACCTTTTGATGTCAAACTTAGCTGAGTGATGTCAAACAAATAGAAGCAATATAAGGTTAATTTATGGTTGGATTAGAAAACTACATATTAACATTATCTACATAGTTATTTTGTTAAATATTTCCTAATTACATTTTAATCTTGTTTGGGCAACACTCTCAGCTAAATAGGATATAAAATCAATTATAAAAGATTTGTAAAATAAGAGGCAGAATCCCATAGGAAAAAAATTTATTTTAGAAAACAATTCTCAGTGAAGAATGCATAAAATATTTTGAAATCATATTTTGAAGGGAAAATTACAATTCATATTAATAATAATATTAGATACAATATAAATATAAACTATACCTAAATTAATTTGTATCTTTACTGCTATATCAATCAATTTACCAAGGAGTTACCTTATAGAAACAAAACAATAACAAATTTCATTTGGAAGATAAAGGCATAGAATCACAAGTAAATTAGTAGAAGCACAAAGAAATAGAGACAAGAAATAGAGAAATAGAGACAATATATCTCAAATTATATTATAAATCAGCCAGCATTAAAAACTATCTGGTGTTGATTAAAAATATAAAAGTAGATCAGTGAAATTAAGATAAGCAAGACACAGAAGTAAATGAATACAATAGCCCAGCATTCAAAAAAACCCAAGACGACAAACTACTCAGGAAAGGACTCTTTTTATGTTATACAAGAACTTCTGGAAAAAATGAAAAGCAATGTGGCAGAAAATAGTCTTAGGACCAGCATCTTATCACAATGAGTTCCAAATGAAAACACAACCTAAATATAAAAGATCACAGCATCTAAAAAGATTACAGGAAAATGAAAGTAGGAATATTTCAGATTTGCTTCAAAGAACTGTTCTTTACATGTAATTCCCCGATTGATAAATTCCCCAAATGATAAATTGATAAAATTGGTAAATGATCAAAGGATATGAACAATTTTCAGATGAAGATATTAAAGTCATCTATAGTCATATAAAAATACTTTAAATCACTATTGATTAGAGAAATACAAATTAAAACTACCTCACACCTATCAGATTGACTAAGATGACAGGAAAAGAATGATAAATGTTGGGGGGGATTGGGAAAACTGGGACACTAATGCATGATTGGTGGAGTTGTGAAGTTATTTGTCCATGCTGGAGAGCAATTTGAAATTATGTCCAAAAGTCTATAAAACTGCATACCCTTTGATCCAGTAGTGTCTCTACTAGGACTGTATCTAAAAAAGATCATAAAAAAGGGAAAAGGACTCAATTGTGCAAAAATGTTTGTAGCAGCCCTTTTTTGTAGTGGCAAGGAATTGGAAATTGAGTAGATGACCATCAATTGAGGAATGGCTGAATAAGTTATGGTACATGAAAAGTAATGGAATACTTTTTTTTTTAATTTTAAAAAATGAACAGGCTGATTTTAGAAAAGCTTGAAAAGATTTACATGAACTGATGCTAACTGAAGCAAGCAGAACCAGGAAAACATTGTAACACTAAAAACAAAATTGTTAACTGTGATAAACTTGATTCTTCTAAATAATCCAGTCATCCAAGGCAACCCCCCCCCCACAATGAACTTCGAATGGAAAATGCCATCCATATCCAGAAAGTAATCTATGGAAACTGAATGTGGATCAACACACACTATTTTCACCTTTTTTTCTTCTTTTCTTTCTCATGTTTTTTTCTCTTTTGTTCTGATTTCTCTCTCCCAACCTGACTCATATGGAAATAATGTGTAAAAAAGGAATGTTATATGTTTAATAACCTAAAAATAAAATTAGAAAAAAAAAAAGAACCATTCTTAACTAAGCAAGAAATAGAGGTGTTTATCAAAGATTAAATAGATGATTTGTATCATATAAATTGAAAAACCCTCCACATGAACAAAATCAATGCAACTGGAATTAAAAAACAAACTATTACATCAGGGAGGAAAAAAAAAAAAAAAAAAAACAAAAAAAAACTTTTCCATAAAACTGAAGAAAGCCAAGGGGCAGGTAGATGGCGCAGTAGATATAGGACAGGCCCTGAAGTCAGGAGGACCTGAGTTCAAATTCAGATTCAAATACTTTACACTAGCTCTGTGACATTGGGCAAGTTGCTTAACTCCAAATGCCTTGCCAAATAATAATAATAATAATTAATTAATTAATTAATTAAGTTATTATAAAAAGAAAGTTACATCCAAGCTATAGAGAAAATTGATATAATATGACCAATAACCAACCATTCTCGAACAGATAATGGCTCAAATAAGATAATATTTATACCTGGCACACAACAGATGCTATATAAATACTTATTCCCTCTCTCCCTTCTCCAGGCAGAGCTATGAACAATTTTTAAAAGAATTGCAAACTATCAACAACCATGTTGAAAAACACTTCAAATCACAAGTAATAAGAAAATGTAAATAAAATAACTCTTCACCTCACATCCCTCAAAATGGCATAGATGATATGACAAAAATAGTCCATGTTAGATGGACCATAAGAAGACAGGCACACTAATGCTTTGTTGGTAGAGTTCTTAATTACTCCAACTATTCTGGACAATCTTAAATTATGTGAGAAAACATTAAAATGTTCATGTTCTTTGATCCATTTATCTCATAACTGGGCACTTACCTTCAACAAGATGAATGACATAAAGAAAGAAATTATTCTTACAAATAGTAACAACACTTTTGGTGATAGCCAAAAAACACAAACAAAAACTTGGAAATAAAGTTAAAAACCCATTGATCAAGGAAGAACTGAACTAGGATGTATCAGTGCAATGAAATATTATTGTACTATAGGAAACAACAAGTATAAAAAATTCAAATAAACATAAGGTTTTTATATTTTCAGTTTGATAAAAGTGAAGTAAGCAAAATCAGGAATATAATACACACATGACAAAATACAGACAATAAAGGCAAAAATATAAACAAAAACACAGCAAATGAACTCCAAATAAATTCAATGACCAATCAGAGCCCCAGAGGAAAAAAAACTGAAACCAATTTCTCATATCTGTGGAGAGGAGACTAGACAAATTTTTATCTAATAATTTTTCTCTATTTCAATGAAAAATTCAGTGATAGAGTTGTCAGTCAGGAAATGATTTATTTTAAAAAAAAACAATAAAACTTCAAATGGATACATAAAAGTAATCTGGAATTGTCCTATTACTATTATTAGGTCAATAGTCTGTTCAGTAGGTACATTCCCATAGTAAGATCCAAAAGCACACCCTTACACTGCTTAAAATGTTCTCCTCAACAATATGAAATAGATAATACAAATATTATTATATGAATTTTTTATCTAAGAAAACCGAGGCTCAAATCAAGGTCACACAGCTATAACGGAATAGTCAGTCCTCTTTTTGCTTCCAAATATGGAGCTTATTCTACCGTTTATTACAAGTTCCTGCAATGTTGTGATTAGTTATCTGTGAAAGTAAAACCCCTCTCTCTTCTCTCTGTAAATGTCTCTGGCAAATATTGTCAATTATGTTTCTAATACACTTGATGTATATATCCTTGATAGTAATGTGCCAACTGACCCTTCCTCAACTGCAAAAATTTCTCAATTTTCCAGTCTTCTAAACGTTTTGTTTTTTAGGTTAGTTAAAAAGATCATTTTAGGAACTTTGCCAGGATTTTCAATGGATTTGTCAGACTCTCCCGTGTAAGAAATCCAAGTTAGGAATACTGCCTCCTTCTAAGCCATTTCCCCAAGAATACTTGCCTGAACTAAAGAAGACACCGCCTGATCAAACTGAGTATGAGTGCTAGATCTGGACACAGGGGATGTGGATTCAAATCCTAAACACTTAGTAACTGTGTATCCATGAGAAAGTCCCTTACATCCTCTGAATCTAATTTCCTAATCTATTTAAAAAAAAAAAAAAAGGATAATTTTTCTACCGACCTCACAGAATTGTTGTAAGGAAAGCAATTTATGAACAGTACTATAAGAAGTGTTATAATTTATTATCATAATCTAATAATGTTAAAAGGTCACAAGTAGGATAAATCTAAGAGAAATTTTAATTACATCTCTAACTAAAGAACCAGAGTTGTTACTTATTAATCAGAGATTCATTGTTTTTCCATAACCTTGAAGTGAATATTCAAGATCAGGATGAAAATGATAATTTATTTCATTTCCTTCTTATACTTAATCTAACTCTTCTAACCTCTACCTCTTAATGCTGTCCCTGAGTTGTTCATTCTTCAATTAAGGCAAAAATTATACATAATCCAAAGTACTTCCCACCTCCACCTTTTTTTGTCTTAGTTGTCAAGAAGCTCAGTTAAATTCAGAATTCAGCTGCAGAAGTTAATTTATCACAGATACCTGGTAACATTTCTTTCTTTGCTCCTTTCTCCTGGGTTTTGTTGTCTTTTTTTTTTTTTAAACACGCTGCTTTAAGCGTCTTACTTCCTCTGGTATTCCCGAATCTCTAAATTGAAAGGGAACACAGGCGATTTGAGTGTAACATGTTCTTGAATTCCCTCTATAACGAAACATAACAAGTGGTCATATAGACTCTGCAAAAAGACTTTTGTGAATGGGAAATCCACTACATTTAGACATTCCACTCTTAGACAGCTCAAGGCATAAGGATGTTTTTCCTTGTATCAAATTAAAATCTATTTCTGCACTTTCCACTCTCTGCTTCTCTCGGAACAAGTCCCATATCTTATCTTCAGGTTAAACATAACCTGTTCTTTAACCTATATTCAGATATTACGAACTTGAGGTTCTTTACAATGCTGATTATCTTGCTCAAAACATGCTCTAGTTTGTATACTTTCTAAAATATGGCATTAAAAACTAAACACAACTCTCCAGATGGGATCTGATCAGGACAAAGTTCATCAGGACTCTCATCTCTTTAGTTTGGTATAGGAGGCTTCTTTTTATACAGCATAAAATCATCAACTTGTTTGGTTACTATGCTAATGTGTTGCTTGATGGTGTGCCCATAGTCCACTAAAAGTTCCAGATTTTTTAGGTGCTTGCAGCCACAATCCGTATCTTATACCCATGAAACTCACTTTCTGAACCCAAGTATAAGAATTTTCATTTTCCCCATTAGATTTTATTAGATGGAGCCAGATGTTCTTGTCTGTCAAGACGAAGCAATGCTAGTTTCTTGTCCCACATAGCTTCCTTTTCTAAATATTTATTAACCATCCCTTTAATGAAGCAGATGTCTAATCAGCCATTTTTTTCTTTGAATGTCCCTGTAGTTATACTCAGATGACACCATTAAGACACCATGCATGGGAGCCAAAGAAAATTACAATCAAACTCAGAGTGTATTGAGACTATCACAAAAGGTCACAAATGGTTGTGCTGAATTGGTCGTTAAAATGCCAAGACCTTGAGAGATTTTTTGGCACAACTCCCACTGGAAAGGCACATTGAAGCTTTAGCCTCTGGGAACTTTCAGGTGGAAGTCAATCTGCCTTTGATACAGAAGCAGGGCGTTCTCCATCTCTCCCTCCCTTTGTGTGTGTGTGTGTCTCTCTCATACACACTCTCCCCTTCTCTCTCCTGGGCATCAAGTGTTGGAAGTCAGGACTGTGACGACAGCAGAGACACCACTAAGACTTTTTGGAGCCCAGCATGGGAAGATACAGTAGAGAATTTAGTGGAGATTTATGGGGAAAGGATGGAGTAAGAGATGAGGGAGACAGCTGGAACTGAGACAGCCTCTGCACCTCAGTGTAATCACTGCACTTCGTAATCTCTACTTAGAATTGATCCTGGTTAGACTATTCCTCGGCTTTCTGCAAGTGAAAGTGGAGTTAGGAATAAGTGTCCCTAAATTTTGATTGGAGTACACTGAGAATAGTCATCTGAAGCCCAGAAGCAAGGAAAATGGAATTTATTAGGTCTTCATCAGAATGAGTGCTGCCAAGAGTTTAATACTTTTATCTTTTTCAATCCTAAATTCCTTCTTAATCTGAATTTCAGACTATAAACATATTCTACTCCAATAATGCAAATGTACTTTTTAGTTTACAAAATTTGGAAGGTGATAAGAATCCTAACAGGAAATGAAAGTACAAGCCAATTGTGATAAATTTATGAAATAATGTATGAAAAAATGTTTTAAATTTTAAATTTTTAGCCAACTCCATATATATCATGGCAGTAGGAGTCAGGCATCATCTGAGCATTGGTAATAATCTACCTGTGTTTCCCTGTCCTGCCTCCATGGGGAGCAAGAACTTCAGTAAACAGAAACAGATCAGTCCTTACATGAAAGATTCCTAACTTCTTTAAACTTTCTAGAATTTTCCTAGGAATCCAAATCAAAGTCACTGCTCCTCAGGTTTTCCTACTCCATTTTCTTCCTGGAAGGGAAGGGCAGGGAAATGAGGACATTTAACCTTCTTCACTTCTGCAGTACTGCTTCGATTCTTTAATCTTTCAAAATTCACTGTCATTCAAGTCAAATATCCAGTCCTTCCTTAAGAGGTTGCACATTTAGGCCAGATGATCTGAACTTTTCAAAGGCAATCGGTACTCTCTTAATTTTCCTTACTTTTCTCAGAGGTCAATTACCCTTTTAGAGATATTTTCCTCTCGTTTTCAGTTCAAATATTCTCCTTAGCCAATTTAAAAAAAAAAAAAAAAAAAAAAAGCAAAATAGAATTAAACAAGTTCACCCTTTCTCCCTCCTATCAGGTTATCATCACTCCATCTACCCTGTCCAATGGGCCTACCTATTTTTTTATCTTCCTTCCCCATACAGCTTTAAGACTGAAGGGGGAAAAAAACCTCTTTTTGTTGTCTAACTTACCCCAACAACCTTATCACACTGGGCTTTAGCATCCTGGCACTAAATTTTTTTTGCAAGACCATACCATGCTTTTGTATGCAATCTGTTACTTGTGTTTGCTTCTATCTTATGTATATTGTCTTTTTTTTTTAATCTAAGTTGATTAATGAGTTCCCCCTATGACCACATTATAAGTTGCCTCATGTCATTTTTGAAAGCAGGAGATATATAAATCCCAAAAAGATAGATGGGTAGTGGTATAATAAAAAGAATACTGAATTTGAATTATGGCTTTCATTTACCTTGGATAAGCTAGTTAACCACTGATTCTGTTTCCTCATGTCTAAAGTGAAGAGGTTGAAATAGAAACCAGCTATGAAAATGGTATTTGGCTTGTGTCAGGCACTGATAAGTCCTAGGAATAAAAAGTGTAAGTCCCTACCCTTAGGGAACCAACATTCTATATAAGGAAACAACATATATACACCCAAAAATACAAAGTAAATTATGCAGAGCTTTGCAGGAGGAAATTAGCCAGGATCAGGAGAGGGAAAGTAGCATCATGTTGGAAGTGCTTTTTCTGTTAATCTTTGAAGAAAAGGAGGGATTCCAAGGGGTGCGGCAGAAAAACTGCATTGTAAAGCTACAAATAGAATATTAAGAAAATGGAAAGTGTATGTGGATGGGTGAAGTGAAGGGGATAGATTTCCTGGCCAAAACTTTAAACTCTTCTTGGGGGGGAGGAGGTAGTAGAAGGGAGGTTATCTGAGGAGATAAAGGGGAAACAGCCTTATTGTGTAACAGAAGTCCATCTGATGTGGAAATCCATTTTTGGGCCCTATAAGGGATATTCCCAGAGCCTGCCAAAACGACTCCCTCAGGGTCCTTTTATCAGTTTGGACCTCTCCTCTATACTTATTCTCTCTCCCTTGCATCATAGTTACTTGTGCTGAAGTTCTGTCTCTATCCCCAGGAGATAACAAATTCCTCAAGGACAAGACCTTGGTGGTACTCATCTTTATACATCCAGAACCTAGAACACAATGCTTTACACATAATAGGCAAGTAAATAACATTTATTAGAACTGAATTGTGCAGGAACACATGTAAATAAAAGAATACCTACCTGTACACTGCTTTCTGTGTAGTTATGTGGAAATGAGGTTTTACATTAGGAAGGAGCTAACAGGTGTTTGTATTTACAGCTTACACCAATTTAAGGTTGGTCCTCATTAGCACACATTTACACTATGTCATCTCTCATCCCTCTTCTGTGTAGGCTGAAAGAAAAACTTCCATACCACAAGCTACAAAACTTGCCAGATGTACATAGTCCCTGAGATTCCACAGTGGGCTGGACTTTACTACTTGTGCAGCTCCCCAGAGGACTCAATAAGTCTCCCAGCACACTCAGAGCTGGGAAACGTTGCAACAGGTAAACAGAAAGCACAAGCTAGGTGGTTAGAAAAACCCAGGAAAAGGAGTCAACCCAAGATAATAGAAAGGAAAAGAGAAACAAGGGGAAGCTAGAAGATAGCAAAGGAGAGAGATATTTGAGGGAACTGGGAAGTTCACATGAGGAGTCAGGGAGTACGAGGACTAAAAACAAAGGCAGTTTCCACAGAGAACCAAAAGGCAATCTGAGCACCTGAACAAAAGCATCTGGTAGGCCTAATGGGAGTGTCCCACTCAGCACCGATGCCTCTTAATATCTACTCCTTCCCCCAAATCAACAAGTACCAGAATCATTGATGCCAAGGAAAGTAGTCTCCCATATGGTCTCCATGCTAAACTGGAGTTCTGTCAGTGAAAAGTGGCACAGATGGAGTGAATTTTATGTGCATGGGAACATTTTTTAAAATTTTAAACAATAAAATTAATAGTGAACCAGAAATGGGAATATCTTTTCTACCAACAATTTCTATCCACAAAAATCAATAAGGGCTACAAAGAGCAATTTATTTTAAGTTTTGTTACCCCAAGATAGGTGACAGCAATAACTTGCTTTCATTTTTAAATGAATTGGAAACATCCAATTTATAATTATAATAAGAAAGAACCACCAAAAAATATTTCCAGGTTTGAATCCTGGAGTCATACTTATTAGCTGTGTGACTTGGGCAAGTCACTCCATATCCTAGTCTGATTCCGCATCTATAAAATGGAAATATATATGCACTACCCACCTGTGTTGAGGGAAAAATACAAAGTGTTATTAAAATATGAGTTTTTATAATTAAGGGAGACATAAAAAGGGGGAGGAAGTAAGAACAGTAAAACATGAATAACTGATAGAGAAGAAAAAATGACAAGAAGAAAAAGATGTGAGTGTGAATTCTGGAGAGAAAAGAAGAGGACTAAGACAAGGAAAGGGAGATACAAGAGGGAAGCTCAAGATGTTTAGTGTGATTAGTGAGCTTATTTCTCTGTCACACCCTATTCTTTACTTAGACTATCATACCAGAGCAAATTATTACCTGGATATACTGAATAGCTCTTCAGAAATCCTTTCTTCACTGGGAAGCAGTTTGCTTTGCCTTTAATGTTCAATCTTCAAAGTATATTTCTGAAATAAAAGTTTATTTTTCCTATGGAAGTTCTGTACTGTGTGAAGCAGTGATTTAGGTTTTAGAAATATACTTTAGAAACTCTAAATTATTAACTCATTTAGAAGCTATTCCTGGGAGTATACTTTTAGATTCAAAAACCTTCAAACTGCCTTATCTTTAGAGTAGGGCTGCTTCATTTCATAATGGCGAAAGATCACATCTAAAGCTAACATTCAGTTCATTATTTTCAGCCTTCTATCTACCTTTAATAAAATTGAAGGTACTTTAAAAAAAATCTTTTGGTCCTAGTGGGAAAAAACAGGAACCAAAAAATTACTGGAAACCTTTTAAGAACAAATGGATCTGTTCTTATCAAACCTTCAAAGGCTGAAAGAGACAGAAATAAATAATGGGGCCCCATTGGTGAATTCTGCTCAAGACTGCAGCACTCTGAACAGAGTAATATCATCTCCATATGGTACTTAATAGAGATAGCCAGAAAACTGGTGAGACACAGCTTTTGTCCAATATTATCTTGCTAGGGAACAAACTGTGCATCTCAGTGAATGGCAACAAGAGAAATATTTCATTTAACAACTATACTGTTAAGTCAAGAATTGACTAATGTCAATGACTTTAAGAGTCATAATTTTATGGTTTTATGTGCCAAAAGTTAACATCCCACCCTCCACACTAGTCCAAACCCTGTAACCTAGTACTAATAAGCCTAATGTGTAAATCTGAGTGAAAACTAACTGAGCCATCAAATGAAAAGAAAGCACTGGGATCAATCTCAGGAGCCCCTGCAGACTTCACCCTTCTTACCAAATGACTCCTTTAAAGTAGAGAATATGTTAATGCAGGATACAGTAAGAAAATCCCCCCTCAAAATGTAAAATATTGCCATTTCACCTGGCAAACTTATAAAACCAAATAAAATAAAAAGAACTAGGCCTCTCATTCATTATGGAAAATTCCTTTGATGAGGGACCCAAGTTGTCGACAGCAAGGGAGTCAAGTCAAGCTCAATTTCTCCATTCTTTTATTAAAGCTAGGTTCTCCAGCTGACAAGGGTGAGTATGGGATGGATGCATTTAGGGGAGAGGGGAGGCAAGAAGGGGGGCCAAAGGGAACACAAGACATGCACGTGAAGAAACATGCCAGATGTGGAAAGGGATGGCATCTGGATCCCGGCACTGCTACCAAAAACGTCTGTGGTTTCCGCAGCTCCTTTGCTCTCCAGGAACACAGCACACAAACCCACTTCCCTCCCTGACACCCCATTTCTAGGGCTTCTATTCCTCCTAGGATAAGGGCAGAAATTGCTATGTAGGACACTGCCCATAGCTCAGGCACCATATCTTTCTTGCCCAGGTATGAATGAGCCAAGAGCCAAGATAATGCTGCATAAGTGATCAATACAGTGATTTCCCCCAAACGTTACTAATCCCCTCTGCATCACCACATATCCCCTTTATCCCCTCCCCTCTTATTCACCCCCATCCCCATATCGATTTTTAACCTTCCCTTCTACTTTCCCAACCCCCCTCCCCCCTTTCTAAGGCCCACCTCCCAACCCCACCAACTACTTGTGCTTCCCAACCCTAATTCCCACAAAGACCCTCAGCAGCCCTGCCTCTCTCCCTCCTGGCCCTCAATGCCATGCCTACATTATAGCAAGTGAATTGTAGTTGTAATGAATGAAACTGGATTCAAAATGGCAATTTTTGGTACCGTTCAGACTGGCAAAGAAACAAAATGGTTTGCTGGTTATTTCCCAAGATGCCCTTCGATGCTCTTTAAACTAATTGTGCAGTTTAAACTAGAGTACTTTGCACATAATAGGCATTCAACAAATATTGGTTGTTCTGAATCCTAACTTGGTCATTAATTCACCATCATTCTTGTGCAAATTACTTAACTTCTTAGTGTCTCCATTCCCTGCTCCACAAAACAGGAATGCTACTCTTCTATGGGAGTAATGCTTGTAAACAGAAATATGACTCACCTCTAGTAATGAACTAACTATAGAAAAAGAACTGGAAAAGGCCTCCAGAGGTCATCTGGCTCATTCCACGGCCTCTATTCTATTCCTAAAGACCTCTAAGAAAGAGATTCTATGACCTCCTTCAGTCCATCACTCCCAGCAGTGCTTAATTATACTGAAAGTCTATCAAGTGTTAAAGTTCAGAAGAAAGGTGCTAAGTGAACCACACCAGCTTCCCGAGACTGTCTGACAGTCTGTGTGAAGATGCTAGTGCAGAGCATCCCTGGCTTTAGGGAAGATTGGGAAGCAGCAGAGCCTTTTCCCAGTGACTTTCACCTCCGGGTGAGTTTATGTGGAAACAATGAACAGTAACCTATTTTACTCTAACTCACAAGAGAGGGAATCCACACGGCTCAGAGAGCTCCAGAAGCAGCCTTAGGTTCACGTAAATGTGTGGTTTTCCACAGGCCCCTTTGTGAAATGTACATCTTTTGCCTCTAGCTCCCAAGCAGAGGTAGAGACAGCCAAGACTTCTGGGGAGATGACTGGAATGAGAACCCTCTTGATTACTATAGTCAAAGACGTGCTACCTGTGGGCGATGACAAGGCAAACCGGCCACTCTGACTAAGCAAGCCTGCCTTCAGGCAGCCGAGAAGTGAGGCAGTGGACTGTGGTGCCTAGGGAAGCACATTCATTCACTCTTGAAGCCGGAAGCCTCAAACGACGCAACCTTTCCCAGCTGACCTCCAGAATACTTAGGATTTCCAGCAGAGGAGACAGTGATTAACATTCTTGACTACTATTCCATCAGTTGGTACTATGATTCAACTTCAAAGCATGATCACAAAAAGTCACATTAAAAGTTTTCTCAGTTCCATTTCAATTCCCTTAGGCTAGGAACATAGAGCCGATCTCTTTGGAATTCCTCTAAGTTTTCTTATCCACTGATCCACAAAAATATAGAACATAAAAATGACAGAGCTAAGGACGTGTCTTAGGACACAGAATGTCAGAACTGGAAAAGACCTTAGAACAGAAGATGTTAGCAGTAGAAGGGGCCTTAGAACACAGAAAACTGAATTTGGAAGGAACCTTAAAACATTAAAAATAGAATGTCAGAAGTGGACAGGACCTTAAAACATAGAATACCATAACTGGAAAGGACTTTAGAACACAGAAAAGAGAATATTAGATGGAAGGGACCTTAGAAATCATCTAGTTTTAACCCTAGAATAGTGACTGAAGTTGCCAGGCTAATGCCAGTTGACATCAACAGAAATTACCAGGTTCTTACACCACTTCCTAATCAATATTAAAATGAATTGAATTGACTGAAGTCACCCATTAGCCAAACATTTTTTACAAAGCTAGGTGAGAAGGGGGGAAAGGGGAATTCCATAGCTGCAAGTTAAAAGTCACTCTGCTCCACCCACTGCACCTGCCACCCAGACTTGAGCTTTGATTCACAGACTCCCCGCTCCCTTTATCTAGTCCCATGCTACCAAGCAAGAGTCTCCTTCTCTTGCTCAAACCCAGGCTTTCAGAGAAGAAAGGGTTTTTCCCACCCAATTCTGCATCAGAGTAAAATAAATAACATCACCATTCCTGACTATTGGTTTGCTCTACTATTTAAACCCCAAATGGAATCATATTCCAGGACACTGGGATGCCAACCTTCACTCTTCTGCATCTTTTCTCTCCTTCAATCTTTCCCAAATCCCAGCTCTCACCCCGTTCTGCCCCAAGGCCACCTCTTGGATACCAGCTAGGCCCCTTCAGAAAGGCAGCTTCCTACTAGAGAAGTGGAGCAGGAGAGAATCACAAGTGTGAGGGGCTGGGGAACTGCCAGGGGCTTCAGAGAAAGCAACTTAAGCCGAACTCCCTCCTGCCTAGGTCACTGTCTGGAGAGAGAAGGAGGAGGGAGCATGAAGTCAGGTGACCCCCAGGAAACCTCACAGGGATTATTCCCTATACCCAGCTCCCTGTGCAAGGGGAGTCATAAAGGGAAGAGACAAATGGTCTCTTGGGACATGCCTCCTCCCAGCTCCCTCCTCACCCACCTCACATGAGGGTCTCCTCATAAGAGCAGGATGGGCCAGGGAACATAGTAGGTTCCTCAGATGCAAAACTACTAGTTTCTCCCCCAAATTCCACCTTGGGGTTACTATTGTCCTCCTTTTCCCCTGAAGGCCTACTGGCTTGGTTCTGCCCTGACCCTTCTGCTTTTGCCGCTGGCCCAGTTGTTGTTGTTCCACGATGAGTCTTCATATGGGTGAGGAGATGGGAACTCTGAGAAAACCTGCGGCCACAGGCTGCACACGCATATGGCCTCTCCCCGGTATGTGTTCGCTGGTGGGTGACCAGCACTGAGCGCTGTGAGAACCTCTTCCCACACTCAGGGCAGGGGAAGGGCCGCTCACCTGTGTGACCCCGCCGGTGCTTGGCCAGATTGGAGCGCTGGGCAAAACCCCGGCCACAGTCCGCACAACGGAAGGGCTTTTCCCCAGTGTGGGTTCTTCGGTGCCTCTTAAAGTCTGAACTATGTCCAAAGCCCTTGCCACAGTCGGGACACCGGTGAGGCTTCTCTTCCGCGTGTGCCCATTGGTGCCGAGTCAAGGCCGCACTCTGCCCAAAACGCCGCCCACACTCCCCACAGGCATAGGGTCGTTCTCCTGTGTGTGCCCGCCCATGGGCCGTCAGGTGAGCCCTCCGGCTAAATCCAGCCCCACATACCCCACACACAAAAGGCTTTTCCCCAGTGTGACCACGCACATGGGCAGCCAAATGAGAGCCACGGGCAAAACGGGCCCCACACTCTGGACAGGGGAAAGGACGTTCACCTGTGTGTGTGCGCCGGTGCCGAGCCAGGTGAGACCCATACACAAAGCTCTTCCCACAGTCTGCACAGCGGTGTGGCCGGTCCCCAGCATGGTAGCGCTGGTGCTTAGCCAGAGCTGCCCGACGCCCAAAGGTCTTTCCACAGTCAGAGCATATCCATGGAGTTTCTTCTTCCAACATGGAAGAAGGCTGGGGGTCGGAAAGGAGGCTCCCCACTGAAGGTCCAAAAGATAGCAGTCCAGGAGCACAGGGGTCGCAAGGCATTGCTGTCCCATCAATTAAAGAGATCTGATTCCCTAAATGACTAGGGATAGGTGGAGCATCAACCAACTCATGGGCCACCCTTTCTCCAAAATCCTGAAGAGCTAACATGGGGAGATTCTCTCCATGAAGCCAAGATTTGGGTGGCAGGGGGAAGTGGAAGTCAAGAGGGTGAGAAGGACCTTCCCCTTCCCCAAAGCCATTTCCCAATTCAGGATAATTTCTATCTATAACAGGGCTTTCATTTACAGGGTCCAGATTCTCCCCACCCAACTCCGGTCCCTCACTCTCTTCTCTTCTTGCCTCTTCTCTAAGATCAGAGCACTTCCCACCCCTTCGATGGCGCTGGAAATCTGCTCGAAGTCTAAAGGCCCGTCCACAATCAGGGCAGCAGTGAGGTTTCTCTGCGGTGTGGACAGCCTGGTGACGGGCAAGGGCCGAGCTCTGACTGAAGCTGCGGCCACACTGGGGACAAGGATAGGGCCGCTCACCTGTGTGGGTGCGCTGGTGTGTCACCAGGTAGGAGCGGCGGCCAAAGCCAGCCCCACAGAAGGAGCAGCGGTAGGGCCGCTCACCTGTGTGAATGCGTCGGTGGGTTACCAGGTGGGATTTATAGACAAAGCGCTTGCCACAGTCTGGGCAGGGGAAGGGCTTCTCTCCTGTGTGTGTACGCTGGTGAATAGCCAGGTGAGAACGGTAAACAAAGCCCTTCCCACACTCTTCACAACCAAAAGGCTTCACAGCTGCGTGGTAGCGACGGTGCTTGGCCAGCCCTGACCGATGAGGAAACACCTTCCCACACACATCGCATGTTGTCTCTGGCCTGCCCCCCGCTGCTTCCACCACTGCTGAGAAGGCCCAGGGAGGCAGAAGTGGGGCACCTGCTTCCCCAGTATGAAGAATGGGCTTCATCTCTTGTCCTTCAGGGACCATCCCCATATTTGCGGGGTCTCCTCCCCACAAGTCGGATGGCTGGACCTGGATGGAATCATCAGGTCCCCAGGTTCCAGGGACATCTCCTACACCATAGGCTGCTGACCATACTCCTGGTGGTTCAGATTCCTCAGGGGTCTCTAGAGGACCTTCTTCTTCATCTTCATCTTCATCCTCCTCATCCTCATTCCAGAACCAACCACCTAGAAAAGAAAGAACGAAATGCTAAGGAAGGGGTACTTTGTATAAACCAAGTCTTTGAAAAAGAGTGTGGTATAGTTTAAAAAAAAATAAAAACAAAAACAAAAACATCCATTTTAGAGTGATAAGAGCTTGGTCTGAGCTCCAACTCTAGCACAGACTGTCAGTACAAGTAAGAACCCAGGGAAGATGTTTAATCTTTCTTTGCTCATCTATAAAATGAGGATAGTAAAACTTACACTCCCAACTTCATAACACTATTGTGAGGAACTTCTAGAGAAGTAGGAGTTACTTTGATTATTATTCTACTGATGATACTGAGTTCCCAAAGGCTGTATTTCAGAAAAATACAAATTCTAATAGGTCCGTCCAAATTGGAAAGATGGTAAGTCTGGTGACAACTGTGAGTTATCATGTAAGGACTAATCTCAGTAATCTGAAAGAAGTTCAAAACAAAGCTGGCCTCCTAGTAATGATTCAGTCATGACTACTCTTAAAAACCATCTAATAAGGCAAAGAGGGTTTGTGATCTACACTGATGGGAGGAATGCTCTCACCAAGAAAATCAGATCATTCAACCAAAACCACAACAATAAATGGTTTCCATTGTTCAAAATCAAAAAGACAAAAAAAGGATGCTTTCAGGAAAAGGTATATAATAACAATTTCTTCCAAAAATAAAAGCAAAACTATTTTTTTTAAAAAACAGGAAAGGTCTAAAGAAAACTATGCTCCCTGCAATGAAAGTTTTCAGAAGGCTTATTTTGCTTGTTAACATCAAAACCAGTTGGTCAACAAACAATAACTGAACCCTTAATCACCAATAAGATTCAGGTAGTAGGGGTTCTGAAAAACTAAGTCTTTTCTTTAGAGGCTCCTTAACACAGGCCACATCTCACAGCTCAATCACCTGAAAAGTTTTTTCCCAAGTCATTATGGTGACTGACTAACTACACTACTGTTAGACCCAGGTCTAAATGCAAAGCAGATAACAAAAGCAATTGTTTAACTAAGAAAACGATTCCAGTTCCCACTGCTAAAGGACATTTTAGGATGCATTTTCCATTATCAATATTTCTCTGAATGCTCATGTATCACAATTCTTGAGAGATCTATTCCTTGGGCTGTCTCTATATGATACCTTTTGAAAGAGATCTGAAACTACTATACATTTTCTTCATCTTCCCTTCCTTATAGGAATTCACAAAGTTAATGCTAAGAGAGATCTGATACCTATCAACTACAGAGAGGCAAACATCGTGATACAGAGGAAAAATTTCCAGAAATGGGACTCTAAAGACCTGATTTCCAAGCCCAAATCTGCTCATTTCTACCTATGTGATCTAGAGCAAATCATTAGCCTCAGTTTACATGTCTGGAAAATGAAGGGGTTGAATTAAGATTAAAATGTCCTTTAATGTCCTTTTGTCCACTTCTAGAACTTTTGTTTCTTTGATATATTGTACTGAAAAAAAAATATGTGAAGAGACCAGTTCTTCCACTAGTTTGATGTGCTACTCAAACATGCCACTTAAATCTCAGAGTTTGCTTTCTTGCTTGTAAATTAAGGACAATAATACTACACTGACTACCTCCTGGATGTGTTGTCAAGATTGAGCAAAGTAATAGATTTGAAAAGCATCTATCTGGATAGAGCAAAACCCTTTATGAATTTAAGATATTATCCCATTAACTATAATTCTAAGTAGCAAGACTTCTGTAGGTTGTAGCAAAGCTGTTGTTAAAGAACAAATAAAGAACAATGAGATGAAAGGTAGGACTCTGGGATGGAAAGTCAAAAGAAAAATCTGCTACTATTGTAACTTAGCAAGAAGCCTTTTAATGAAGTATTTTCAATAAATGCTCATTTAAATAAATTGGATTCCACAGAAATAGTTTCAGGTCTGAAAGGGACTTCTGTTCAAGCCAGTAGCAAAAAGAGGAATATTACATCCAACACCCCTGAAAAATAAGTCACCCAGCCTCCAACCGAATACCTCCAGTGAGTGACTGGGCACGCCCCAAGGCACTGATAGTTATGCTGGTTAGACATTTTATAGTGTAAATGTTTGTGTGTGTGTATATAATGTAGCTTATGTATATATGTGTACATATACATATGTATTGGTGAATATAAACATATATGTATGTGTGTACATAGTAAGACATAAATCTAAAATCAACCTCTAGTTATTACCACCCATTGCTATTAGTTTTGTCCTCAAGGACCAGATAAAAATATGTCTAATCCTTCTTTCTTCAAATACCTGAGAACAGCTATTACTGCACTACACATAACATGTTTTCTTCTACAAATTAAACAAGATCAGTTACTTAAATAATTCCTTAGAGTATCACAGATTTAGCGTTCGAAGACTTCTCAAAGATCATGAAGTCCAATCCTTTAATTTATAGATGAGAAAATCAAGGCCTATAGAGGTTAAAAGACTATTTTCCAGGACATGGTTTCAAATCTTCTCTCCAAGATGGTCATCCCCTTCATGATTTCTCTAGCCTGAATAAATGCCTTAAATGTAATCCCAGAACTGGATATAATACTCCACTTGCAACCTGATCTTGGATCCACTTAACTTTCATGATGTATATGAAAAACCCATTATATAATTAATTCAAAGATCATTCTATTGTGCTCAAATATGTTAAAATGTTTAGAAAGAAACAAACAAGTTTGGGTCTCTTTAAGAAACAAGTTGACCTGAACAACTTAATAAAGTTAACAAGAGA
This sequence comes from Sminthopsis crassicaudata, assembly GCF_048593235.1. Lineage (NCBI taxonomy): Eukaryota > Metazoa > Chordata > Mammalia > Dasyuromorphia > Dasyuridae > Sminthopsis > Sminthopsis crassicaudata. Next base: position 631,664,616 of record NC_133617.1, read on the forward strand.
GAGAGAGAGAGAGAGAGAGAGAGAGAGAGAGAGAGAGAGAGAGAGAGAGAGAGAGAGAGAGAGAGAGAGAGAGAGAGAGAGAGAGAGAGAGAGAGAGAGAGAGATATTCAGTGCTAATTGATAAGAGAGGGAGATGTTATTAGAAGGTGAATCCAGGAAAAGATACCAATATATCACATAATAGGCATATCTGGGTATACCTGAAACTAAGCTGTGAAACAAATATGACCTTTCTGACCTGGAACAAAAAAGATCAAGAAAAAAGGGGGGGGGGGGGGAAATGTAGCTTTAAGGTTTTTCCTGAAATTATTAACAAAGCAATCTTTGCTGCCTTTCCAGAGATAGCCTACATATATCAACTACACCTTGTAAATACAAGCTGCAAGAAAGGATCTTATAAGTTTTCATAGCTTAAGGCAAGAAGGTAAAAAAGATCTCCAGTCTGAGGATTCTCAAGAGACTTCAGTGCTTAGAAGCAGGATAAGTGAAGGTAAAGGAGTCCCTAAAAATGAAAGAAAAGCCAGAGTTAACAACAAAGAGGTCTTCTCAAAAATTTGTTTAGTAGGTGAAGTTACTTAATCTGTACCAAGTTGTAGGTTTTTTAAAAACATTATTTCAATACATGAAAGATCTTCAATTTCATCTGAGTATGCCTTTCACAGATATGTTTTTGATAGAGGATACTTGGATATATTGGAAGGCAGTTGGAAAGCCAATTTAAAGGGAGATAAGAATTTAAGAGAATAATGGGATGATTGAAGATACAGTCTACTAGTAAAAACAGTAGGGAATGGGACAAATGCACATGTAGAAGGGTTGACTTGGCAAGAAGAGGGGTCATGTCTTTGTTAGGGCCTGAGGAGAATGAAAAAGGCGCTATAGATGATGTTATAAAGTGAGGGGAGGAAAAAAGGGCACTCGTGTTAAATAGCCTTTCTCTCTTATTTTCAGTAGAGGCAAAACAAAAACAAAAAACAAAAACAATTCCATACCTCACTCTCAAATTATGACTCTATCACTCCTTTTTTTCATCTACATTCCTTAAACAAGTTACTTATATTTTCTTCACATCCTCTCCTCTTACCATTCAAACCTTTGTAATTAAATCACTGAAAAGAAATTACTCTCACCAAAGTGGGCAATAATTTCTACATTTCAAAATCTGATGCTTTTTCTCCATCTTAATCTTCCTCAACTTCAGACACTGCTGACAATCCTATCTTCCTAGATTCTCTCTTCCCTGGTGTTTTTTGATCCTGGCTGACAACTAATTTTCAGTCTGTTATGCTAGTTCATTATGCACATCTATGCACATCTATGCACATCTACTTTAGGAATTCCCTAAGATTTTGTTGTGGACCACACTGAGGCAACTAGAGAGTATAATGGATACAGTTCCAAGCCTCAGTTCACATCTTGCCTCAGATACTTAACAGCTTGGTGATCATCTCTCTGTACTTAAGAGCTACCATCTTAAGTTCAGGCCCTCATCACTCCTTTCCCAGATTTTTTTGCAATAGCATATCTCCAATCAGTCCCCAACAGCCCTTTCTAAAGTGCTGCTACACTAATTTTCTTCACGTACAGAACCAGCCATGACTCCCTTATTTAAGCAAATCCAAAAGCTTCCTATTTTCTCTAGAACAAAATAGAACCTTTTCTCTTCAGTTTTTAAAGCCCTACAAAAATTCTACCTATCTTTGCAATCTCGTTGGACATACATTCTGGGATTCAACCAAAATATCTTTGATCCTCACAAAATGGCATTCCATTCTCTATCTCTAGACCTTTGTTCTGGCTATCTCTTACACCTTATCTCCATATCAAAGGGGCCCCCTTTCTTCTAAGATTCATTTCAGTCCTGATCTCCTGCAAGAACCCTTTCTTTTTTTTTTTTTTCTTTTTTTTTTATTATATATATATATATTTTATAATATTATCCCTTGTATTCATTTTTCCAAATTACCTCCCCTTCCTCTATTCCCTCCCCCCGACGACAGGCAATACCATACATTTTACATGTGTTACAATATAGTCTAAGTACAATACATGTGTGTGAATATCATTTTCTTGTTGCACAATAAACATTAGAATCCGAAGGTACATGCAACCTGGGCAGACAGATATTAGTGCTAACAATTTACATTCCCCTCCCAGTGTTTCTTCTCTGGGTGTAGCTACCTCTGTCCATCATTGATCAACTGGAAGTGAGCTGGATCTTCTTTATGTTGAAGATTTCCACTTCCATCAGAATACATCCTCATACAGTATTGTTGTTGAAGTATACAGTGATCTTCTGGGCAAGAACCCTTTCTTGACTCTCTCCCTCCAAAACTGCTTGAGATCCCTAAAGCTAGTTAATGTTTAAAGTATGTTGATGTTATGCTATTTAAGATGACAGAGGAATGGATGGATGGACGGATTATTGTTATAGTATTGTCTACTATGCTTTTAAACATAATGTAGTTCACGTCTTTATCTTTTCTAATCATATCTATTTTTACTGTTGCCTTGCCTGAAACAAATGTTTATATAACACTTTAAGATTTGCAAAGCACTTTTCTAATCCAATCTGCTCTCCTCTTCAGTTATATCTGAGCTCATTACATCTTCCTTCGTGGTTATGATTTTGTGTATTTCCCTTCATTTGGTCTCTTTTCTCTTTGCCTTTCTCTGTACAAAGCATTAAGTGATGAAAAAGCAAAGAATATGATTAACACTAGTTTTCTGTAACTAAAGCAATCCTGTCTTCCTGTCTACCCTTGGTCCTTACCAAAATCACTGGCCCACTTTATACTTTGTTTTTTAATCCTCTCTTTATGATTAGGCCTCTAAAGCTATTTTTTTATTTTGCTTGTGACTATTGTGACTATTGATGACGCTAGCCATCCTTCCTCTTACATCCATCTCAATTTCCTTTTTAAATTTAATCTGTTTCTACACTAACCTCTATGAATATACATGTGTATATTCACTCCACTCTAACCAGTTCAGAAGAGAGTGAAGTTTGTTACATGCCCTCCTGGCAGTTACAATTACTAGTCTGCCCTAGGCCCAACAGAGTACTTTTGACCACTGTCCTTTGCAGTGTCAACTCTACCCGGCTCGCCTCCTCTGAGGCCTTCAAAGGTCTCTGGCCACGATCTCTGGAATCTATAGTTTAATAACCAGTAGCACACTCAAGAACAGCCACATGTAATCCTAAAAGCCTTTATTATAGCTGCTCACATAATGCCCTGACTTGTCAGCTCCCTAGTGAAAACCTGGTCTGAAGACCCACGTGTTCACTACCAAACTCCTTACTTCTCAGCTTGGCTTGGCTTGGCTACCCCCAGGTTAGGGAGCCAGGTTAAAGATTGCTGTCTGCAGTGGGCTTATAAAGGGCCTGTGAGGTCACACACACAGCCAACCAGCTGTCACCCATTACAAAGCTGTCTCAATATGGACAGGATCCCACCCACCGAGCAGTCCTATATCCACAGAGAATATTTCTGGGCCACTCAAATCTCCTGTTGCGCTGTGGCGCCGCCCATTTAAAGGGCCCTTACAATTCCCTTCTCTTGTTTTGCGGGAACCATATCCTTACAGAAGTTCATGTTAAAACCATTCCATTCACCCCTTTCTCCATGTGTATAAACTCTTCTCTTGTAGCCCTCCAACTGACAAAAATATTAATTTCCACTTCCTACTTTATTTCTGCCCTAATGTGTTTCTTTTTCCTTCCCTTTTCTTTGCTCTAATTATTGTTATTCTGCCATTTGCAATTACATCAAATTCTTTGTGACCTTATTTGGAGTTTTCTTGACAAACATACTGGAGTGGTTTGCCATTTTCTTCTCCAGATCATTTTACAGATGAGGAAAATGAGTTAACAGAATTAAGTGACTTGCCCAGGGCTATTTAACAAGTAAATGTCTGAGGCTAGATTTGAATTCACATCTCCCTGACTACAGGCTGAGTGTTTTATCCATTTCATTACCTAGATGAATCTTTTTTGCTCTAAAGAAAATCAAAATGAAAAATTGCCTCTAGACCTTTCAATCCCTTTATTTATTTTTCTGTGACCTTTGAAGGCATAAACATTCTGAAGGGACATGTCTCTTCTCTTTCATTAAATATAAGTATTTCATCATCAATTTGTCCTTTCAAGAGTTCTATTTACTCTTGTGTTTGCAATTCAAAATTTCTATTCAGATCTGATATTTTCACCAGGAATAATAAAGAGTTTTCTCTCCCAACAAAGGCCCAATTTTATCCAAAAATGTTATACTTAATGTTAAAAGATAAAATGTAAGCCTTTTTTCCAAGATTTTCTTTCCCATAAATTATTGCTACCAAGTCATACAAGATTATGACGGTGATTCTTTGGGACTTTGAATGCTTTCTTTCAGGATGCTTTCAATAAATTTTTTTCTTTCACCTAGAAGCTCTCAATTTTGAATATGATATTCCTGTGATAATCATTTTAAGAAGTGATTGGTAGATTATATTTTCACTTTGTCATCTGGTTTTAATAAATATATAAAGATTTTTTTGTGGGTTTTCAAATTATGGGATTAAGACTTCTTTTTTCCAGGTCAGTTCTTTTTCATATCTTTCATTTTCTTCTATTTTTTCAACCTTTTGATTTTATTCTAGTATTTCTTATTATCTAATGAAGTAATCTGTTTAGTTTATTCTTATTTGAAAGGACTCCACTCCTTTAATAAGGTTTTTTTTTAACTTTCTGTTCCATTTTTTTCTCATAATTTTTTCTTCCAGAGCTCTTATTTCATTTTGTAGTATATATGGCTAAGTCACCTCCTTCTGATTGTACTTACCAGGTACTAATTATCATTGTATTTTATTCTTCTAGAGTGACCTTTGAGGCACTTTCTGACTCAAAGATATCAGTATCTATTTCTGTTTGATCAAATCTCCAGCCTCAATTCCTAAATTTGGGAATTTATGCTAAGGTAAAACTCTGCCCCTTTCTGCACTCTTAGGACATTTAGGCCATGCTTGGTCCATTGATTTCCTTCTAGGAGCAGCTTCCACTTATTTTAGTATATCTATTTACAGAATGCTGGCAGGCTTCAATATGCCAAAGGTAATTGGCTGTCCCTAAATATGACATTTCAGTGGTCTTCCAGCCCATCAGGACAAGATTTTCACAGAAAGCTTCTGTCATCCCTCAGGGATCCCCAGAGGAGAACTGTATGTAGTTATCCATCTTCCCCAAAGTATGTTTGTCTGGACGTTGCTAAGATTTCTAGTTTATTTGTCTGACCTCATTCTGGATTCTTTGGTAGGAGCTCTATTTCATATCCACATCTTCTAGCTCTCTTTTTGTATATGGCTAGATTAAGGAGCTTACTTAAATTTCTCTTTGAATTTCTTAGTCATTATTGGATCTAGTGTCCTTTCTACATGATTGCTGAGAGCTAATTTCCTCTATTAATTTTTCATGCCACCATCTTGATATATTCTATCTCCATCCAGATCTTCATTACAATACTTTAAACTGTGGTCCAGAAATATTATATTCATATAATACAATCTTCTTAACTTCATTTCCCAAATCTTTTTTTGTCTTCAGGAATAGCAGTAATAAAGACATCATCTGTACCTTCTAAGCTCTTCACTTTCTTGACCAAAATCTTTTTTGGGGGGTGAGATGGGAAGCTGTTTTACTTTCCTAATTAAAAAGCATTTATTTTCCCTCCTTTACATTTCCCATAAGGAAAATTCCTTGTAATAATTATAAATAGTCAAGTGAAACAAAAACCTTAATGGCCATGTCCAAAAATGTATATTACCCCTTCTAAATAAGGCAGTTTAGTGGCATAGTGGATAGAATGCTGGGCCTGAAAACCTCAGTTCAAATCCACCTTTAGACATCTACTAGCTATGTAACTCTGGGTAAGTCATTTAACTTCTGTATGCCTCAGTTTAAACATCTGAAAAATGAGGACACTAAGACCTCTCAGGTTTGTTGTGAGGATCAAATGAAATAATATTTATAAAGCACTTAAGACAGAGCCTGATATATAGTAGGCACTTAATAGATGGTTAAGTAAAGAAATGGGTATTGTGTTTCATCTTTGGTCTTCTGGGATCACTGTAACCTCAAATTCTAGTCTTTCAGCGTTTTTGTTTCAGACTGTTGTTTTGTATAGTTTTCCTGATTCTACTCACTTCACTTCATACAGATCTTCCCAGTGTATTCTGAAACTGTCCATTCTAACATTTCTTATGGCATAGTAATATTCCATTACTTATACATACCATAATTTTTGAGTGTTTCACAATAGGTGGATACTCCCTTACATTTCCAGTGTTTTCCTATGAAAAGAATTGTTATAAATCTTTTTATCCTTTTCTTCTTCCATTTTTTGGAGGTATGTGCCTAGTGTGATATCATTAACTCAAAGGTTATGTTCAATTTAGTGGGTTTTTGTTGCTCAATATTTTGTCATCCTTAGCAATGCTTCTTATATTCCTTCTTCTACATTCTACTCTTCTCTGTTCTTCAGTCTCAGAGCAGCTAAGTAGAGCAGTGGATAAGAGTGCAGGGCCTGGAATCAGAAAGCCCTAAATTCAAATCCAGATTTACTAGCTGTGTACTCCTGGATTCTGCCTTCATTTCCTCCATGAAAAATTGGGGGCATTAAAGCACCTCACAGGATTGTTGTGAGTATCAACTAAGATCATTTGCAAAATGCTTAATATAATATCTGACATATAACAGATGCTTAATAAATGTCTGTCCCCTCTTCTTTCCCCCTACCACTTTCTGAATGATCTCTCACCTAACACATTTGGCAGCACTTTTTCATTCCTTAGAGGATAAGCACCAACTTCCTCTTCAGAAAGGGCCTCAGGTTTTTGTTTTGTTTTGGATTTTTTTTGGGGGGGAGGTGTTGGTTTGGGGCTTTTTTCAATTTAATAGCTTTAAATGTTCTTTGTCCTTTTCCCTTTCTTCCTCCTTTGTGTGACATTCTTTCATCCTCCAATTTTCAGATCCTTTTTATTTTCCTACTAAGCCAAATTTTTAAAGAAACATCCATTTTTTTTCTAATATCTGAATTATAGAAGGGGTGTGTGTTTCTCTGTTAGGACAAACAATCTGAATAGACTATCTCCCAAAGGGTTCCCAGTTTCTTAAACTAAAAATCTTCCTTTCATAATTTATCATCACATGCAGTTCTGCTTATCCCTGAGTTATGATCCAATGCCAATGATTGCCAACACCTTCATGAAACTCTTAATAAAGAGAATTTCTAATATAAAAGTGATCTCTCCTCCCCAGGCCTTTCAGGGTATTCCTACCATATCTCACTTATGCACTCATATCTTACTTTGTATTAGTCAGGTATTTATTAAGTACCTCCTACCACCATAATGATGGAAGTTCCTTGAGAACAGTTACCATATCTACTTAGTCTTTGTATCTTACTCAGTATCTAACATTAAGTAACGCATTACATAAGACAGGTACTTAACAAACATTTGATTTTTGTCATTCATGTGAAAGCAACTGTATCTCAGACAACCAGTTTAAAGACCTTAAGCCTCCAAAATTAGAAGACCACATATGAATAACCTATTAGGCATCTCCATGTCAATGGTCATACGTATCCATAGGCACACTGATCAATAGTTCTTCTTACCTCAACATTCAAATTTGCTTATGCTATGAGACCTAGATTCTTGCACTTGGCAAATAAGTAATATATGCCACACCAAGGTTACTACAGATCTATTTGTTTATGTCATTTGATCAAATACCCCACTACCACCACCTCCTTCTCTTTCTACACAGTCTTCTTCATCAGGAGTATTCTCATTGCCAAGAGTGGTGACATTATGTACAAAGTCCCATTTAAGGGGTGATTTCCCTCAACATCTGAATATCTCCCAACATCCATCTGTCTCTCCTTCCTTTGAATCAGTCCATAACTTTGAAACGGATAATAGAGTCTCCATAGGCTGCAAGCATTACTAGGCACTAGACTTTGGAGTCTGAAGATCTAGAGCTGAATTCCAGCTTTGAACCTAGTTATATGAGCTTAGAGAAGTCACAGCCTCTTTTTAGCCTTCATCTGAAAAATAGAAATAATTATACTGATATTGTCTACCACACAGAATTGTTCTGAAGAAAGCAGTTTACAAAACTTAAAATAATATAGAAATGTGAGGTTTTTTTATTATATTAATAATAACAACGTAGGATGTTTTCTCTTTTGTTTCCATGACATGAATAGTTACCCCTTCAAATAAGAGTAGTCAAGTATGGTTTATCTTTCTATAAAGTCTCCTTATTTACCAGTAAACATTTTTATCATGCTTTTGAGAGTTTTGGAAACATTTTTTGTTTAGTAGGTTTCCATAGGGCATAACTAACAAGAGAGAAAAAACTCAGATCTCTTCTCCAGAGTGACTAAGAATCTCATGGGGATCTAGTCTCTGAATCACAGTATTTTAGGCTAAAAAGAATCTTAAATATAATATAGCCTGACCCCTTTATTTTACAGGTAGTTCTCAGAATGGTGACAGCTTGTTCCATTACTAGATCATATAACTAACAGAACATGAACACAGAATACCAACATAGGTCTTCAGACTCAAAATTTAGTACATCCTTTCCATTATGCTACACTGTCTCTTCACTCTCAAGTATACTTTCAAGGGTCAGACCAAGAAACAAAAATACTAAAAGAAATTCAGTATAGGACTTTATAATGGAGAAAGGCAGGAAGGAATCTATACAACTGTCAAATAAGATCCATCAGCAGAAATATGATACCTTGATAGCAAGTAACCAGGGTTTCCTTATGTTTAAAAATAAACTCAGTCCTTTGGAAATGAACACAGCATGAAAACAAAATAGATCAATAATTTTTTAACTGAACAATCTCTGCCAGCTAATGTAGTGCAACTAAGTAGCTATAACTACCAGGAGTTGAAGATCAAGGTCAAACCTACAACAATATTAGTAATATTTGTAACAGTAATTATAAGACCAACTTAGAATTCTTAGTAGAAGGATGGCTTAAAGCTAAAGTATCTTTCAACTTGATTATCTTATGAACCTAAATGTTTTAATTTAAGTTCTTGAGTTGGAGGGAATACAGGTAACTGCCCAACAAATTCCAGATAAAGATATGCCTAAGAGCTGAAGTCATAGACATTCAAGGGACTGGAAAGTAGTACAGGACAGCACAGGGCAGAGTTGTGTTTAAAGTCCTTTCAAAGACTTAGAAAACAAAAGACCCTCCAAGAACTACATTCTTATCTTCTTATTTTATAGTTCAGGAAACTGAGATCTAACAGGTAAAATGACTTGTTAGTGGTTATAGAAGGAATAAAAAATAGAGCTATAATTTCAAAGCCCGTTCTTTAGCACTAGTAAATAATCTTTCACTGTACCATATAGTTCTGAATGAAACCCATTTTGGGTATGAAATACTGCATACTCCATGCTAGTTTTGGTAAACTGCTTCTCTGTCTCTGTTTCTATTTCTCTCCCTGGTCCTCTCCAAGTCCTTCTCCCTCTCTTTCTCTTTTTATCCCTCTGGATGGAGGGGGAAAGAGAAAAGGCCTATAGATGGAAATGAAGGTAATGTGAAACAAAAGCTATAAACTAAAACAATTTAAATAATTTAAAATATAATCCCTTTTCTGATACTAGTTATGTGAGCTCCAGCAAATCTTACAAAGTTTAAAATGCTATATAAGTATCATTTGTTATTATTAACAGAAGGAATTGTTTTTCAGCCAAATGAGAAAGGCTATCTACTGATCCATTGAACTGATGCCAAATGAATCAAAGAATTTTATTGGTGTATGTCATAGGAGAGAATGAAAGTTAGTTTGCAAGTCCTTTCACCCAGCTGATCTATAATTAGGTCCCTAACAGAGCTCTCCAGTGACAGGGAATTCTCTCTTTAATGAGGCAGCACATTCCTTTTTTGACTCTACTTTTAATTTTTACAAATTGATCTTTTACTGAGTTGAAACTGATTCCTTTTAACTTCTACCCAGTAAATTGTCCTAGGCTAATATTCTAGAGCTGTGCACAGAAGGTCCACTCTCTTCATATGATAGCCACTCAAAAGATTTATGACAGTGGTCACATCCTACAGTCTTTTCTCTCCCCTCATAAAAATAAAAACAGAAAAATGATCTCTCTTCTAGGATATGAAATCTTCTGAAAGGTAAACTCCTGGGTAGCAGCAGAGGTCTCCATAACTAAGCTCCTATTTTTGTTGGAGATGAGGGCCAGATGTTCCTTTGGGATATGCTAAGAATAGTGGTCAATTAATCTAATTTACCTAACACTAATGAAGCACCTATCTATTCTGTGCCAAGGGCTTGAGCCACAAATGGGCTCTAAGGCCACCTGCACTCTGACTCTGGAATTCTGCTAATACAATATTTAGAGAAGTATGAATTACTAAAAAAAAAAAAAGAAGAAGAAGAAGAAAGAAGAAAGAAGAAAGAAGAAAGAAGAAAGAAGAAAGGAGAAAGAAGAAAGAAGAAGAAGAAGAAGAAGAAGAAGAAGAAGAAGAAGAAGGAGGAAAAAAAAAATTCCATCAAAGTGAAAACACTGCTTGAGAACAGTCAGTACTAGACACTGGGCCTCCTAAACCTTTTACTTAGAATTATATAACTCTTAACACTAATTTTTATTATTCTATTTATTATATTCTATTATTATATTTCTATTATTATATTCTAGTTATTTGTGTACATGTCTTATCTCCCATTGGACTTTTAAGCTTTTTGATGGCAACTCAAAGATGATTGACCTTTTAATGTCTCCCTAGCAGAGTGCTTCCTGTGTAGGGTCTAAATAAAAGTCTGGATAACAAGACAAACAAAGCTGAAAGTGAGGAAACTAAGGTCAAGAAAAGATAAATGACTTGCCAAGAACACAGTTGGTGCTTGTTCAAAGTAAGGAGCTTCTCTTCCGCTTGTCCTCCTGACTCAGAATCTGCTTTCCCACTCCCATTCTCAAAACTTTTCTCCCAGAGTTATAGCTTAACGATCCACAAACAGATAAAAGGTTTCTAACTAAAGAACAAAGGACAGGGGTGCCATCGTGCACAGAGCACTGAACCTGGAGTCAGGAAGACTCATCTTCATAAGTTTAAGTTTAGCCTCAGACATTTAATAGCTGTGTGACCTTGAGCAAGTCAATGAACTCTACCTTAGTTCTCACATCTGTAAAATGAGTTGGAGAAGGCAATGACAAAACAGTTCAGAATCTCTGCCAAGAAAACCCCAAATGAGTCAAACATGACTGAAGAAAAAAAGATTGAAAAACAAATCTAATTAAATGATATAACCAATAGAACCCAAAAGATTCCAATAGTCCCTTTATTGTCTGATTTTATTGGTCTCTGAATACAGAGTGCATTCTATGATGAAAATAGGTATCCCTGGGTCCAAAGGTAACCTCTCTGTTTTCTGAGTAAAAAGACACCCAAAGAAAGGCTATCTTGATGTTGAGAAACATACATGAGGTATTTCTTGGAATTATTTCCAGAACTATTTAAAATCAGTTGAGACTACATTTCTAATGAGAAATGAGGCATTTTTAATAAAAGCCATCCCCCCAATTGAGTTGGTCAAAGGATATGAACAGGTAGTTTTCAAAGGAAGAAATAAGAGCTAACAATAGCCATATGAGAAAATTCTCTCAATCACTAATAATTAGAGAAATTCCAATTAAAACAACCCTGAGGTACCATTTCATATCAACTGGATTGGCTTAAGTTGACAAAAAAAGAAAAATGACAACTGCTGGAGGGACTATGGTAAAATAGATACTTTAATGCACTGTTGTAGTAGTGTGAACCTGACAGATCATTCTGGAAAGCAACATAGAACTATACCCCAAAAGCTATTAAAGTGTGCCTAGCCTTTGGTCTAGTGATACTGTTACTTCTAGAGCTATACTGCAAAGAGATAAAAGAAAGAAAACAGACCTGTGCATACAAAAATATTTACAGCAGCTCCTTTTGCAGTAGTACAAGTTATAGTATATGAATATATTTGTGCTGTAAGAAATGATTAAGAACTTAGGAAAACTTATATGAACTGATGCAAGGTGAATAAAGTAAAATCAGAAGGATAATTTATACAAAAACAATACTTTAAAATGATCATTTCTGAAAATCTTGGTAACTGAGAAACACAATGATCATAATTTCAGAGGACTTATGATCAAACATGCTATTCATAACTAGATAGAAAGCTGGTGCACTCCAAGCACACTCTTAACATATTTTATCTTACTTTGGACATGACTAATACAAGAATTTGTTTTACATGACTATATACATCTGTAATGACTTTTGTTTTTCTTGCTTTCTCAATGGGTGAAGGAGGGAGAGGTAAGTATAAAAGCCATAATTGAAAATAAAATTCTCTTTCAAAAAATAAGTTGCTTGAGATTAATGTGTTCTAATGAAGGTTAATCAATGGTTGATAAGGTGGAGACCAAAGCACATAAAATGTGAATGCCTCATATAGGACTCAGTCAGCCAAATTCCTTTAAGGTCATTAAATTTATGAAACAAATATAGCCCTGGGCTCAGAGATTAAAATTTTACTTGGTTAGCTAAAGTATAGATTATGAGGGACTAGAAGAAGCTTCTGTTTCCCTTGAGTCTAGCTTGGCCACAAGATTCCATTCCTGGGACTGAAAAGGCTGGACATGACTAAAATTCAGGAAAGAACAAATTAAGGAAAAGACTAAGAATGGGAAATAAACACGATGACCCCTTTTTTTATTTGCTTTTTAGGAGTCAATTGTCTGTCTAGAGAATTAATGAATAAAGGCAGGGGACAGTCCTAGCCAACTTCCTGAAAAACCAATCATTACCTGTATTCTAGGTGAAAGAGTACATGAAAGGTCATGTCCCTTCCAGCTCTAACAACAAAAATAATTACTTTCCCAAAATAGCAATTACATTTGCAAAAAACATACCCTTTAAAAAAAAACTTTCTGTGGTGCAATAGAAAGAACTCTGGACATGGAATTAGGAAACCTGAGTTCAGATCCTGGATTGACACTAATTAGAGTAAGTCACTAAACCTCTGGGACCTAAGGATAAAACATACAGCACTTTCTCACTCAAAGATAGTGAGGCAAGTGCTTTATAAACCTTCAAGGGCTATGAAGAATACTCATTTTCTCCCAGCTTAAGAGGGATCAGTATCTGAACATACTCTTTTACAAGGTTGTCAAGATAAAAGTCCTTTACAAACCTTAAAACACAAAGGAGTTGTAAGGTATTATACTTTGTATTACTTTTGGGAAGAGCTGGTTGAGCAACAGCAAGAATACTGGGCCTGGAGTCAGCAGGATTTGAGGTCAAATTCAGCTTCAAACACTGACTAGCTTGTATTACTGAGAAAAATCACTTCACCTCTGTCTTCCTCCGTTTCCTTAAATGTAAAATTGGTATAATAACAGTACCAACCTCCCAATGTTGTTGTAACAGTCAAAGGATATAATAATTATTTTTATGCTGAGGCAATTAGGGATAAGTGACTTGCCCAGGGTCACACAGCAAGGAAGTATTAAGTGTCTGAGACCACATTTGAACTTAGGTCCTCCTGACTTCAGGGCTGATGCTCTATCCACTGGACCACCTAGCTACCCCAAAGGATATAATAACTGTAAAGAACTTAGCACAGTACTCAGCACACAAAAGGCACTTTAATAAATGCATATTCCTTTCCCCTTCCCATCTGAACTTGTTCCTATTTTTCACTTGATGATATGAACTTGTCACTTCAGTATCTTCTTCTGTAAAATAGGGATAATATTTATATGTCCATCAAGTTGTTTTAAGAAAATCTTTCATGCAAATATGAGAGATGACTATTGAAAGAGAAGATGGATCAGATACCACCACACCTAGGAGAGTATGCAAAGTGGGCCAAAGATCTAGATTTCTGGCTATTGGCACATTATTCTTTGGAAACCAAGGTTGCATGTGAATAATCTCTCTCTGAAAAGATGGAATTCAGAGAAATGAACACCCCATTTTCCAAGATTTCTCTGGTTTTAGATGCAGAAATTATCATGCTATTAATTGATACTAAATTCCCCTTCAACTTTCAGGGGAAAAAATGGTTAGCCAGGTTACTCAAAGGAAGTCCTATGAACCCAGTGGAGTCATAAGGATCCTCTAATTAGAAGAATTCACTTTGTAATTTTGAATTTTTATTAATTACTGTCAGAGGAATACTTTTAAAGAATAGAAGACAGTCTGGATGATGGGAAACATACACTAATAACTGAAAGTTAAAATGGAAATAATAATATAGTACAGTAGAAAAATATTGGATTTAAAACAAAAGGACCTATGTTCAAATTCTGCCTCTGCAATTTTACTCAATAGAAAAATGACTTTAAGTCATCTGATTGCAGTTAACCTGAGTTTCTTTGGTTATGAAATGAAAGGCTTGTTTTAGATTATTTCTAAGATCTCTCCCAGCTAAAAGCTATTTTTATCCTACATGACTGAAAGGTTGAACTACAAAAAATGAGAAAGGAAGTGCCTAGAACTTCATAAATAAATTTCCAAGCAGTATGTGGAGCACCTGAAAGTTTTGTGGTTAAATAAATGAATCATATAAAAGTTGCATGACATAGCAAAAAGAATATTAGATTTGGAAAATATTGGGTATTGAGACATAGCGTTAGGAATACTCATATTCAAATCCTGCCTTAGACACATGCTAGATGTGTGAATTTGGGCAAGTCACTTAAATTTTCTATGCTTCAGTTTACTTATCAGTATAACAGGAATAGCCTCTATCTACCTCAAAGGATAGAACAAATACAATAAAACACAAATAACCTTAAAGCATTATGTAAATGCTACATAAGCTAAATAATGGTCTTCACTTCAGTTTACTTATCTGCAAAAAGAAGAAAATATTTGTTCTACCTACCTCATAAGACTGTCATGAAGTTAAGTATGTTGTAAATCGTAAAAATTCTACAGATAACTAAACAATTTCTGATTCCAAATTCTGAATATAAAATTCTCAGAGTTTGGGATGCACTAAATAAAGTTCAATCGGTATTGCCTTGGTCCATGGAGACAAGGTTTTGAGGAATCCAGAAGCCTTATTAATGGCTGTTATGTTAATAGTAAGGCCTTTTGCTACAAGTTAACAGTAAATTACAACATGATTCTCATGAAAAGCCAATTGTCAAGGCAAAGTTCATATTAATCAACTAATGCTGGATGGTCAAGGACCACTTTATGACACAAATGAACATGCACTCAATTTTAGTTCAGGAAAACTATGAACTGAATCTATTCAAAAAAAGGGAAAATCATTCTTTTTGCCCTTTAGTTCTTCTCAAAGGCAAATCAAAAAAGAGCTTCGATCTCAATTCCTCCACACTATATCAATAATCTCCACAGGAATGCCTTTTTCACCGAAGGGATAAGAGGGAATAGAAAGGCTGAGGAGTAGGTTCTATGGGGCCTTGAGTCTAAAGTTAAATAGAGTTAGCAACAAGCAACAAGAAGATTAACATAACCAGATGAGCTTACAAATCATTCCTTTTCCTAAAGTTACCTCTGAAGTGGGATCAGGAGCTACAAGGTGCCCTCAGTAAAGATTGGGTTCTGTTTCCCATGAATACTTGATACTGCAGGGCTTGGTAGATTTAACTCTTTTCAAGTTATGGTCATCAAGATTCAATCCAAATATATGTAACTATGACTGGCAAATGGAATAACCCCTTTATACTCCAAATCCTTATTTAAATTAAGCTTATTTACTTCTCTGATTTTCCCTCTCTTTCTAGAACCACTGGCTCAAAAAATTAAATTTAAAAAAAAATCATTGGCTCACTGCTGCCATGTCCTTTTTACATTATCTTCATATACTTTTATGGCTCGATTTAACTTCTCCATTCTCCTCTTCCACTCCACCATTATGACACAAAGGTCATCCTGGACTCTCAAAAGTGATACAATCAGAGCACAAGCTCTAGTAATTCTTATCAAGCGGAAAAAAAATGTAAGTACTGAGTCAACAGGCAATGAATCTGAGGACTAGCCTAGGTGGAACTGAAGAGTCTCATCACTGGCCATAAGGCCATAACTTATTAAACTATCTTCTTCATTATTTTTTGCATTCCTAGTACTTAGCTCAGTACCTGGCATAAAGCAGGTGCTTAATAGTTATTTACTGAGTATCTATTGACTATTATGTGTCAGGCACTAAATATTTAACAAATATTAGCTAATTTGATCCTTACAATCCCCATGGGAAAGATAATATTATTATTCTCACTTTGCAGTAGAGGAAATGGAGGCAGAGGTTAAGTGACTTGCCCAAAGTCACACAGGTAGTAGGTATCTGAGGCCACATTTGAATTCAGGTCTTCCTGACTCTAGAACTAGCACTCTAGGTACATACTGTACAACCTTGCTGCCAAGTTTCTGAGACACTATCAATTTTAAGAACTTTCTTTATTTCCAACTCTCTACTTCATTCTTTAGAATTTTCTTACTGATATAGAAAATTGATATAGTAGTTGTTATATTCTGATTTGACAATGTGTAATAGAGACCCTTTGTTCACTAAACTAGGAGTAAAAAAAATCCAGATTGCTCCAGCTTTGCTAATTATTATTGAAGTCATCCTGGACAAATTATTACATCTCAGAACTAGTTTTCTTTCCTGCCAAAAGGAGATGATAGGACCTGACCTATCTACTCCCTGCTGTGAAGAATCTAGAAGTTAATGAATTCGAAAGTGTTCTGTAAACTGTAAATGCCACATACAATGTTATTTTTATTTTGGGCTAGTTCCCAACCCAAGTCAGTCACCACAGATGGATGACTCAGCTACTCAGTCAAAACAAAGCAATTCGAATCCTGACTCTGCCACTGACTCATTGTGTGACCCCAGGCACTTCATTTAACCTCAATGTTTCAAGGTATTCCCCCCCCCCCTTAGTTTCGGTCCCTTTAATTCTGGTACGAAACCACAAGCCCAGGCCCCAGGAAAAAAAAACAGGCAGTAAGCCAGTGAAATGTGATTAAAAATGAAAATGTTACTGTCTAGTGCTACACTTGCTGTCAATTGTGCAGATGCCCAATCATAGTGAAATATTGGACAGATTGGGAAATATTTTCTAAGTTCATACTTTTTTTCTATTTTATAAATAAAAAAAGGAAAAAAAAGTTATCAGGAGACAATATAAGAAAAATGGGAATTCCCTGTCAAACAATAGAAAATCTCCCCAGTTTTTTTCCAGAAAAGATCAACCTATGAATAAGACTGACTAGAAAAATGTGTTCTGGTCTCATTTATAGCGAGGAGATGTACATAGTCAAGAGGCTAAGAAAGGAAACAGCAACAGCATCTCAAAGGGGCTACTTTCATTTTAACTAGTCAACAAAATCAGGATCACTTCAAACAACCTTCAAGTGAAGGATGAATGGCCACTTGTTGGAAATACCACAAAGACAATTCCAGTGAGAGGACTAGATTAGATGTCCTGAGGCCTCCTTCAACTCTTTAGATGGCAGAGAGATTAAAATTCTCCTCTGAGTGCAGAAAAGTCATGAGAAAGAGCATGTGGTTTGAGATACACAAAGCCCCCCAAGCTACAACATACCTTCTTCCTTTTCCAACCCATTACTTGTACCTTCCTCTCTAGTTTCAAGCTCTAGGCTCTACATGCTAGGAAATGAGCCAAGAATGTTTAAGACTCAGACTATCTCCTAACATAGTTAGCACCTCTCTCCTCTTCTTCTAAGATATTTTCTAATCCCTCCTTACTCTTCCTTATCAGTTCCATGGATCTACATTAAAATGATTCTTTCTTTGACAGAACCAGGAAAGAATACCTGGTTCTTTTTAACATAAAATAACAGAAATTGAGGATCCTAGTGGTAGAAGAGCTCCTGATTCTGTTTTATTTTTAACCAGTCTGTTCTTCTTAGTTTCCCAGATCTCAAGTATAAACCATATTAAAGCAGCAGGAAGCTTTGGAATGTAATAAATAAACAGAGAGGGGGAGGGGCGGGGAGAAAAAGAGAGAGGGAGAGAGGGGGAGAATATTGTGAAAGATGAAATTAGAGCTTTCCAAAATAGCAAATATGACCATTTTTGTGTGTCTAGAGATACTAAGGAAATAAGCTGATGTTGAATATTCCAAGAGTCCCTGAATTTACCATTTTTTTGTATTCTAGAGCTAATGCTCTCATTGTAGCTTCTTATTTGGATTTTAGGGCTTTTTGTTTTAGAACATTTTCTCATGTGAAATAGGTAGGGAAACACGACATTAACCCTTTAAACTTCACCTTTCTTTGAGGGGAAATTATCCCTTTTCCCTTTTCTGCTACATAGTACAAAGCTTCAGAACCCTTGGTCAGACATAGCCACAAGGCCCCAGAGCAGCAGTGGCACTTTTCACTGTCACTAGGCCTCTGTAACCTCAAGTCCTTCACCCACAATAGGGAGGGAATCAACCCTGTACTTTCTCTAAGTCAGTCCTGAAACCTAACTGATATAAAAGGAAAGATTAAAAGGAATAAAAGGAACTCAGCAAACACAAACCCCACCTGTTTACCAAAAATATCACCTCTAGCATTTGCCAATTAGAGCTACTGCCTGCCTGGTGAGTTATAACTTTAACAGCTGAGGTATCCTGAACTGTGCAAAGGTAGCATATTCACTTGTCTTTTAAATAGGGATTAGTATGAATGGCATGATGAGGGTTTAACTGTCTCTTATTCCCAATCAGTGAAATTGACCTTCCTGTGCAGAGGCGGGAATACTATACAAGACCTGAAAACCCTGTGGAGCTTAGGACACATAACACATACTCTCATCTAACCTACTGGAACAAAAATGTATAAAGCCCTGAGTACATGAGATCCTAAGCTGGCCAAAGACACATGGTACAAATAAGGACTACTGCTTTTGATGATATAATGAATCCTGTAAGAGAATTACTGTCATCATTCTAAATTCCATGATACCCTTCTAATTTTGTACTATAACATAAAGAATCATGGTCTCCCCAAAATCTCCCGTCTCCTGGGACTAAGATGACCAATCAGAGGATGATGAATGACAGAGGTAAGTAGAAAGGGCTGACAGCCAGCCCAGCTAAGGTAGAAACAGGGTAGGTATAGCCAGACCCAATTATCCTTGGTCACAGGGTAGCACATGACCTTAATCCAATTGGTTTATGAAGGAAAAAACAGATTAGTAATTTCCATAACACCTGTGTCAAAGTTAGGGGTACATGAGAGTCAAGAGAAAGAACTTTGGTACCAACAACTAAAGCAAGGCTTAGAAAAAGCCTGGCTCACCATTAAGATATCCATGCAACCCCTGAGATACATCCTAAGTGTTAAAACATTGTTTGAAATTGTTCTTGGAAATGGATGTGACATATTTCATATATACTTAATCCTTCTGAGTTCCCAGTTTGGGAAGTTGAACAGAAATGATGAACACATAAGAATAATATTTTTAAGTGTGTTAGGAAGAAATGGATAAGAAAATTAGGCTCCAATCCAGACACTGTTCTTACCATTTATGTGATATTGAATGAGTCATAACTACTCTAGACCTGAGGGTTTTTTTCCATAAGTAAAACATAGAAAACATCTATCTTTCCTGACTAATAGGTTTTTGTAATATTTAAACAAGGTAATTTATATGAAAGTGCTTTGAAAAATATAAAACACTTTACAAATCATTTTTAGGAGCCGGAAAGTAGCAGGAAAGATCAACAAAGTTGCAATAATATTCATACCTTGGCTAGGTCCAGTCCTAATCTTAATCCATATAATCTTAACTTTTAGCTTCATATACTTCCTTTTTAATCTCTATTTCTTCTTACTATTCTTTCAAATCCAATTAGTTTTCCAAACTGAAGGGAACCAAGACCAGAAATATTGGTAAATTGGTAAAAAAAAATAAAATAAAATAAAATAAAATAAGAAAGAAAGAAATATTAGTAATTATTTTCTAATATAATTTCTTTAATTTTGATTTAAATCTCAAACCTTACCACCCATTATATTACTTAATATGCAACATGACTCCCAAAAGAAAGGTAGTTTTAGGAACAATGAAAGGCTATGATATCAAAGGGGCCCAAATACAGGACACAGAGTAGGCTGATAGGAACAATGGAACCACATATTAGGCCTTTCAGCTTTGTGGCATGCTGGTTCTCCAGCAAAAGAAGAAAAGAACCACACACATGAGACCATAAAAAAAGTCTGGCATAGACCTGCACCACCCTTGAGAAGGTAGTATTCTTAAAAACTGTGAATGGCTTAGAAAACACCTTTAACATGCACATTCATAGAGGAAAAAGTTGCTTCTTAAGATGTTGAAAGGGAACCTCTCTCTCATCCACTATGACTTACGTGAACTGTTTGACATAACCCATGGACTCTTAGCCTAGTAATAATGTCTTTAGTCAGAAAATATTTCCACCAAGCTTTGAGATTCAATCTCAGCCTGAACACACCCATCCCAAAACCCAAAGAATACAAAATACCACCACAGTCAGTAAAATTAATTCTTCAAAATTATGCTCTGATGTTGAGAGTTGCACTAGTCACAGGGACCAAAATATTTCCAGTTTAAAAAGGAAACCATATTAAGCAGCTTTTTTTTTTTTTTTTTACTCCTCATTGCACAACTATCTTGGAACTGTTAGCAATCAACATAAAACTAGAAAATTAAAGGTAATTATAGGACTGGGTGAGAGCAAAACAGTAGGAAAAAAAAAAAACACTTGTGAAATTCCCATTCCTTTGTTTTCCTCTAATCCCTGATTCTCATGCTTCTCACCTGTATAAACACCAGTTAAAATATCTCCTTCCTCAGGACCAGGACTGTCTGGGACCCACAACTCTTCCCCACGCTCCATTCGAGAGATTACATCAGGTTTAGGAATTGGATAACCTATCAAAAAGGATAAAAAGAAAAAGAAAAGAAAGAGAGTGAGCAGGAGGTTGTTCATTATCAATGAAAATGATACTATCTCTACCTCTACCCCATACTCCAAGGAGGACACTGATGCCTTCTGCTAGTAAATGTTATTTCCTTAATTCAGTCCATCTCAAATATTTACAGCTTCTTTCACCCTCAGTTTTCTTTTGGGACCTTCCCCTAATTTTCCCCCACCTCTATTAACCACACCTTTCCCATACCCACTATTTTAGTGTGCCTATTATTTGAGTGCTCTCATCTCTCCACATCTAATTGACTCCTTACACCACTGGATGTGTTGGTAAAATCTATAGCCAACAGATTCCAAGTAGGACTGAGAGATGTATATAACCTAACATATACTTTGGATTCTTGGGCTAACAGAGACTGTTTTTAAAAGGTAAATTATAATTATTTATTGTTTAAGTTTAAACATAAAGAAAACTTTCATATATAAATCAAAACATCCCCCCAAAAAATAGGACCACAAATGAATTCTACTTCATTACCACTTGCTTTAAATATATAATTCTACTTTCTCTTCAAAGTAGTTTTGCTTGTTATACTAGCTGAATAACTTAATTTTCCTTATGTAAGTTTAAAATATTACAATGGTCCTTTAAAACATTATAATCATCATGTATTTTAAATTAACTTCATTTTACATTAACTTCCCTTTCTTCCTCCCAATTAAAAACACAAAGGAACAGAAGGTAAAAAAAAAAAAGTTTAACATAATCAAAATTAATCTACACATTGGCCACATCTAAAACTGTATGTTTCTTAAAAGAGGCTTTGAGGCTACAATGTACATACTATTCTGTGCATTCTCTGAGTTTATAATTCAAGAAGTACTCCAGGAGGGATGCTTTGTTCTGATTGAATCTAGTACTTTTCCCAACCTGTCAGAGACCACCGGTTCTAAAGAATGACAATGTTTCAGAAAGAATATCACAGTTGGATGTCCCAAGGAATTGTGTGAGCTTATCCCTCTGCTCACTGTTTCTTAGATGTTGGGAAAACCAGCACTTACCCAGAGACACCAGAATCCCATAGTTCTCCTGCATGACTTCCTTGTAAAGATCCTTTTGAGCTTCATTTAGCCTTCCCCACTCCTCCAAAGAGAAATACACAGCTACATCTTCAAATGTCACCAGTCCCTTAGAAAAAGAGAGCAATAATACATCCCCATTTTGCCTCAAATGAGGAGGAAGAGTAAAGAAATAAGCCAACAATGACAACTGAAAACCATATTGAAAGATAAAATGGAGAAAATACAATCCCTTCTTTGAGTCTGGTTCACACAAAAGTTAACCTTCAGACAGTATAACTTAATAGATGTTAATTAAACTATAATAATATATATAAATATTTTTAGGGGAGATGGGAGGAGAAAGAGGAGAATGAGGTGTATGGAAAATCCACATATAAGTTCTAAATTTTAGTTTTCTGAGTCAGGGAAAAGCTCTTATGTTGAATGGTGACATGAAGAGTATATGAAGCAAAAGAAGCCCAAATCTAGGGGAAAGAAACAGCTTGGTAGCTTCCATTAAAACTTTTCTGTAAGAAATCATGGTAGAGAGGAAACTCTGGTTTCTGAAATATTGAGACAACAGACTACAAGTTCTGGTATATCCCATCAAACCAAAAAATCTCCAGATACAGGCTTGATGATAGACTGGTAGCAGAGGATCAGACTTTTTTTTGAGAAATTTGAGAAAGGCTCATCTTAAGTAGTTTGGGGGCTAGGTAATAGATTTTTTTCTTCTTTTTTTTTTCTTTTTGGCCAGACCAACTCACAAAGACTGTCTATTAAAGAGTTAGAATTTGTACCAATCGGATGAACACCCAAATCTTAGCAAGCAGAGGGCCTTGAAGCACTGAAGTAATTGGAGGTGAATTTAATATTGAGGAAACCAACATTCTCGGGATGCACTCAATCTTCTACATTTGAAAAAATGAGCATAAAATTACAGAAGGGAAATTTACTGGCTAAGTAACTACTGACAGGCAATGATCTCCAGAAAGTAAACTTTTTGTAACTCTGCTTTAAGTGGAACAGCATCTAATCCAGATTAGACAGAAAGGTTGCCAAGAAACTGCATTAAGTTCTTTAACTGGTTCTTTAAACAGTGTCCTTAAAGTCCAAGTGCAGTTCAAAATGTTAGTAAATTAAATTCTATAAGAGATTTTAAAAATAATAATCTATTAAACATAATGCCAAGGTAATTAATTCTAGATTTAGCACATTTAATCTTAAAATAGTTTAGTTTCAACATGTCCACCATCAGTATATATATATAAAGCACATTATAGTTTTCTATGTAGCCTATATTCTGTGGTTATTCTACAAACCCCATTCAGACCAGCAGATTACGTTTTAAAGCTGCAGTCTCCCCATTACATCTAGTTTCACAAACAAATGCTCAAATTGTGTTACAGCACTGGTCACATTATTCTATCATGAAGTCCATTCTAAAAGCAAGGTTTTTTCATACTTTCATTTTAACATATGCCCGTAATTACAACTTTTTTGATACTAAAGAGCACAATATTTTTATTTTCTTCTACTGAAGCCATCTAGTCTACTAAGGTGGGTTATCTGGAAAAATACAAAATAATAAAATTCACTTCTTTTTCATTCAAAAATGAATAAATTATCTCTATTGCATTTTACATATTGTTTTTATGTCCTATTGAAGTGAAGCTATTGTTTTAAACTCCTTATAAACTTTAGGAACACTCTGTATAGCCCTTTTTGGATTACAAAATACCTTGGGCCATTAAACATATTTTCTTAATGAGTAGAAAACACAGGTGGCATTTATGTCAAATTGACAATTGACAAAAAGCTAAGAGGGACAACCCACATATTGGATGTAAAAGTCAGAAACAAGAAAACTCTTGAAATGCTCTTAGAACACTGGGCAGAAATCTAAGATACAATTTAATAAGAATAAATGTTGTCTTAAACTTGGGTTCAAAAACAACTTCAAGAGCAAAAAGATGAGAGGGAGATGCTATCAGAAATTTGTCTGAACCATGTCATCTGTGTGATTATAGCAGCTTAGAAAATAACACAATCTGCATAAAGTGGCATTAGGTCAACAACTAAGGAGTAATATAGTCCAACTGTACTCAGTGTACTGCCCAAACAATATCTGAAGTATCATGTTCAGTTATAGATGCTACATTTTAGAATCAAGACAGTAAGAGGCCTCAAGTTCATGAAGACCAGGTTAACGAGATTGGGGGTGTTAAGAACAGAGAAAGGAAAACTTCAGAGGAAGAGATATTAAGGACTGTCACATAGAAATAAGATTCAATTCAGAAGACTGAAGTAGGAGAAATGATTATAGCTGCAAAAATGCAGATTTAAGCTTGATAGGAAGGAAGACTTCCTGGGGATCCTAGTTTTCCCAAAAAGGAACAGGCTCTCTTGGGAAACAGTAGATTCTCCAATGCTGGAAATCCCTCAGTTCCCTTCCAACTCGAGGTTCTGTAATGTCATTTGACCCTAAAAAAAAATCACTGTGAGATGGGTTTTTAAATATTAGCTCCATATGACAGACAAAAGAAAGTCACAGAGCTACTAAAAGAAAAATCTCAGAGAACCAAAGCTCACCTGGGACTCAGTAGTTAGGAAGTCAGTTGCTGTCTCATCATCAGCAATGATCTCTTTTTTTAAAATAGCTGGAACCCAGGAAACTGACACAGCTGTGGAAGAAAGTGTGTTTTCTTTATTTCTCCTCCAGGCTCATGCATTAAAAAAGGTACCCTCTTCCCCTTCACCTTCCACCACCAGCCCCACAGTTACAGAAAGTTAAACTAGGAAAGACCGTTACAACCCCATATTTAGCCTGGCCAATCCTATCTATTCTATTCTTACAGAATTTAGAACTTATCACTTCTTTGATTCCAATGTCTCTTGCTTCATCCTCCTTCCCCCTATCCCATGCTCTTGATCTCTCCAGTTATCTGGTTCCCCTTCATCATAATCAAATGGAAGGCTTCTCCTTACCCTTCTCCTGAAGAACTGGGGACTCCATTTTAGAGTCATGGTTCAATGGTTCTTGTGGTTCTGGTTCTGGGCTGCCCTCGATCACCTCTGGGCTACCCTCGATGGGTTCTGGGCTGCCCTCGATCACCTCTGGGCTACCCATGATGGGCTCTGGGCTACCTTCAATGGGCTCTGGACTGCCCTCGATCACTTCTGGGCTGCCCATGTTGGGTTCTGGACTGCCTTCGATCACCTCTGGACTACCCATGATAGGTTCTGGAATGCTATCAATAGGTTCTGGACTGCCTTCAATTACCTCTGGACTACCCATGATAGGCTCTGGAATGCTATCAATAGGCTCTGGACTGCCCATGATGGGTTCTGAGATGCTATCAATGGGCTCTGGGATGTCATCAATAGGCCCTGGGCTGCCCATCATGGGCTCTGGGCTTCCAAGGATGGGCCTCGGGCTGCCTTCAATTGGCTCTGGGAGGTCTTCAATTGCCTCTGGACTTCCATCAATCAGCTCTGAGTTGTGTTCGTTGTCCTCTGGGCTGCCCTCAATTGGCTCAGGGCTCCCCTCACCCTCCTCTGGACTCTCCTCCATCGGCTCTGGACTCCCCTCTCCCTCCTCTGGGCTGTCCTCAACCAGATCTGAGCTGCCCTCCCTTTCCTCATGATCAGCTTCACACTCTGGCCTGACTTCCATTCTCTCCAGCTGGGAGGTTGGGGAGTCTGGTGCTGTATGCAAAGCTGCCATCTTCTGTTTCTCCTCCGATGCCTCGGCCTAGAAGAAGTAGGTTATCCAATCAGGACATTATGTATGCAACACATTTCTTTGGATGCCTGATGAACCCAATTTTATACCTGCATCTAGGCCTTCCTCTGGGCCACCACTATTGGGACAATCAGAAACTCCCAACATAGTTCCTTTGCCCAAAAAAATAAAGCTCTTAAATTCCAGTCAATCTAGCTCTCTGGGGGAAAAAAATACTATTAAGACAAAAAAAAATCCAAAAAGGAAAAGAGAATCTAGTTCTTCTCCATTACTATGTATAAAAACTGATCAATTACATCCTCAGGGACCAAATTCCTCTCTCTGATCCTCCTTTCTGGTTGATAATTCAGTACCTACCACAGTATCTGGGCACAAAGCGAGCACACAATAAAAATTTGTGTGGATATAATTTGTTGAAATGTTCCAATTTAGATTTCTAATCTTAAGGTTCCCTATAGCATCCAAAGGTTTAAAAAAAAAAACTTCTAGCCTCCTCCTCTAGGCTTTAGGCACAACCTGTTCCCTTGGGTCTGTTGGCCCTATGCAGTATCCACAGTGTGATAACATGTGTGTGGCATGTTGCCTTGGTCATCTCCCAGAGGGCAGAGTCTTGTCAAGTATATTTTTTGTACAGAGCCTAGGACATTTTGAACTCTTAATAAAGATTACACAATCTCCACCCACTTCATGCCTAAAGGAGGGCTTTTCTTGCCTGGGCCTCAGGCTGGGAGATCCAGTTGAAACTGGACACCAAGCCAAGTCAAACAGAGCTCTGTCTCTGCCTTGGCCTCCACTTTACACTAAATAGCTACTTCAAAATTCCAACGAATAAGCCAGGGTGGCTGGAAAGGAATACCATCAAAGGAGAATATGAGAGTTTTGAAATGGAATGACTCCAAATATTAATCTTTGAATTGTCGACACAAAAACAGATATAAGCCTAAATTTCATATCCATTACAGAGCTAACCTTTGGGTCATTCCCAAAGCTATCATCCCAGCCTGGAAGAAGGAATCTTAAAAGCAAGAGTTCACCTTAATACAGACGTACCACTTCCAGGGAGGAGGTACAACGTTATAAAGTTAACTGGGACACCAAGACATTCATCTCAAAGTCAGAAACTAAAGGAGATCAGATAAGGTAGTCTAGAAGAAGGAAAAGGTCCAATATCCTAGGAAGGGAAGCAAAAAGGAAACTAGTTAGGTAAGGCAGAGCAACGGGGCCCAGGCTAAACAGATCCTCAAAGCAGGTTATGCCTGGAAATCCTATGAAAATCCAAAGTTCTAAAGACCAAGGAATACGAGTTAAGAAGAAATATAAAGAGAACAAAGACTGGAGCATGGCAGATATGAGTCCTTTACATTCATAAAATTCTATCTTTTTCACCTCTGTAACAAACATCCACTCTTCTGTTTTCCCCCCTACAGTGATCTTCAACCTCGGCTCTTGTCCACCCCCCCACACCTTTTTTTTTTAACCCTAACTTTTTCCTTATTCAATTCAAAAAAATAGTCTACTCTTATCTATAACATGGAGCACACCATTCCCCTCTCCAAATCAATTTGCTGGCTTCCAATCTCCTTGATTATTAAATGCAAATTGTACATTTCAAGTTCCTACCTAGTACTCATCATCTTATATAAATTTTTCTTATTTTCACTGTGATAATAATGGGAAGTCAAAATCATTTAGTATTAATGCTCCAGATTCTGTTGGGGTCTGTATAAAAAGTTTGGAAACTCTGGGTCAAAGTGGAGTGTCATAAAAAGTTTGAGAATCACTGTCTTCAAACTTCTTTGAAGAACGTCTAATAACCCAGACTGTCTTTCAAGGTTTATGTAGTGTTAAATGGATAGAGGGAATCTATCGATTGAAAACATACACATTCTGATTCTAATCAGGGTTTTTTAGTTGTTACTGGCCTTTCCCCTCAGCTATGAGAGACTAGCCCAAAGGATTGAAAAATTCCATCCCCAAATTACCTTCTCTGGAGCTAAATAATAGGATATTTGGAGGTCACTACTGACTTTTCTCTATCTAGTGGAAACCCAGAACATGTTCTATTTCTTCCCGTAAGTCACAGAACTATAGGATTTACACATGGAAAAAACCTAGAAATTATTCAAATTCTGTATTTTACAGGCCTCGAAAGGCTAAATAACTTGCCCAAGATCACACACATAATCTTCCCTAACATCTTGGGGCTTCAGTGACTATTTCTCTTCCTCTTTTATTTACAGCACTTATTGTCTGAAAATATATATACACCTTTAACATTTAATTATACTCTCCCTTGCTTCATCTAGTTAACTTTACCCAACTAGACAGTAAAATCCTTGAGGGCAGAGACTATATACTTCTCTTGTAGCCTCTATACTGATGGGTACAGTGATGGGAATATTATATGCTCAATAAATAAATTGAATTGAACATCAGTTCCTCTAAAAATAAAACAATGCAGAAGACTCTAGTTTCTTTTCTTGTTTGCAGGCCTTTCCTGTTCATCTCCTTAGGATACACATTTCCCAGACTCAAAGGTCCATTTCCTATCCAAATCTCTATCTTAAAACAGAGAATGAGTAAACTCAGAGCTTTCTAGTTTTCACCAGTCCCCATGCCTTTGACTCGTTATGCCCTGTTTTCACCTGAATGCAAGTCATTTTCCCTACTTCCTTTAAATATATCCTAAAAAGAATGTTGGGACCTTGAATCGCCCTTTGTCTCTAGCCACCAGCAAATATTTATCCTTCTCTATAAAGTGTGTTCATCAAGGACCCACAGTCGGCTGGCATCATATGCAACAAATACAGTTCCTCATTCTTCAATACTTTCTTCTTTACTGGAATAATAATAATAATAAACCTAAGAACTGCCCTAGTGGATCCTACTAATACCTCTTAAAGATTATTCCCCCTGACAATACCCTCAACCATTAGGCTGTAAAGCCTAATAACTTATTACAGAGATGCAGCAACTTTCCTCTCCATAAACATCAGTTTTCTGAAGCTATATGTAAAGACAGATCTTGTCGAACCTTTTCATTTTATCAAAAAAGAAAACTAAAGTCCCAAGAGATTAAATGATTGTTTGTGGTTAAACAGCTATTAAATAATAATCTTGGGCTTCAAACTTAGGTACCTCAAACCCTAAATTCATTGCATTTTTCATCATGCCAAACTCTCTTCCCAAGTCGCTCCTAAAACAATTCCATTCCCCCCAAGTCCACAAGCCTTCCTCCATAGTCTACCTCCTTCAAGGAAAGCTTTATGGAATGAAAAATCATAAGTATGCATTTTGACCAGAATTTAATTACAGAACCTCAAAAGCAGTCAAGGTGACCTACCTTCCCAAATTTATTCATTTGGTAACTGTAGGGAATATGGCTAACAAATTGTACTTTCATTTACCTGAGTCATGAAAAAGATCTCAATCCCAAACCTTTACCGAACCCATTCTCCTCTCATTCCATTCATTAATCCTATTCTCTTCTCTCTACCCCACTGGGCTTGATACCTGTTTAACTGGGGAAAGATAGGGAATGGCCTGTGATTTCATTTGTTCAGGGTACTCCTAGGTGAGAAGACTGTCTCTACCAATATAGGTTGGCATCCACTCTTCCAATTTTACAGTGGCAGAGGGCTGTCTAGAGCACTGAGGGGTGGCCAAGGTCACACAACCAATACGTGTCAGGGTCTGGACTGACACCTCGAGACTCTTTAATTTCGAAGTCAGTTCTCTATCCATTTCGACTCCAGTGCACAAATTCAAATTCAGCAGTTTTCCGGCCCTTTAGCACTTCCTATCTCCTAGCTTTAAAGTGTGGGGTCTGCTCCATTTTCTTCTACTGGGTTTTTGGTTGAAAAGTTAGCATAATCGAGCTAATCCTCTTAGAATTATCAATCCTTTGTATTTATATAGGGTTTTTAACTGTTCCAAGTGCTTTCCAAATACATTTTCCCGTCCGATCCTCACTAGTACCCAGTGAAGTAGGAAGGGCTATAAACATTATCGTGGGGGAGTAGAACCCTTTCACTGATTCGGAAAACTGGAAGCCCAGAGAAAGGTTAAGCAGACCCTGAGAGTTGGTTGCTCTTAAGAGCCGGTGGCTCCTGATTCCTAAGCCGGTAGTGTTCCTCCCACTCCACCAAAGAGAGCCCTGGTAGGCATCTGGCCTACAGATTCACAAAGGGCCTACACAGTCTAAGGAAAAAGCTCTCCCCAAATGAGAGGGCCCACTCTGTCTTTGCTCGCTCTGGCCACAGCAAGGGGAGCTCCAAGCCCCTGCCCGAGAGCTCGGGGCGTTCAAAGACCCGGGAGAGGAAGGAGACGATTAGACACGAACACCACGAGCGCCCGGGCACCTCCACCTTCTTTGCTAGGGCCCTGGTTGCTTTGCCCTCACTCCCCTCACTCCCCTCCAATCTCCCCACGGGAGGATTGGAGCTGGCCCGCGCCCTTTCCCCTGTCCTTGATTCCCACCATGCCGGTCCCCCCCTACACACACAACATGCACACCTCGCTCGCACACCTCGCTCTTCCCCCTCGCCCGGCTCTAGGCCTCTCCCCCAAACCCTCCCAGGCTAGTCCCCAACTAGGAAAGGAAAGGGAAAGAAGCGACCGCGCCTCTCCGGGGGCCTCCCCGCTCCCGCTCCCGCTCCCCCTCCACGGGCTTGAGTCCACTCCTCCGTGGGACATCCGAAGTGCGCGAGAAGGGAAGGATTCCCCTCCGAGAGCCCCGCCCCGCCGCGGCCCGACCCGGGCAGCCCCCGCCGGACTCACCCCGGGGCTCGGGGCTGGGCGACCCCGATCCCCTGGGTCCCGGGCCTGGCTCTGCGCCCTCCCTCAGGCCGGCCGGACGGACTCTGGGGTTGACGGCGGCCGCCCAGTCCGGCTGGGAGACGAGGATTCCTGGGTCCGGGCCCGGAGAGCTGGGCCGGGGCTCCGAGAGGGCTGGTACTGGAAAGCCCCGAACTCCTGGGGCCTGGGGCCGGCCGGGTCGGGGAGGCCTGGTCTGGGGACGGGATGGGGGGGTGAGAGGGAGGGGAAGCACGGCCCGGGGCCCGGAGCCCGGACTCGGCGCTCCTGGGGGGGCCCGGGCTCAGACACAAAGTGACGGCCGCGGGAGCTGCGCGGCGCGTGGGCAC
Source organism: Sminthopsis crassicaudata (assembly GCF_048593235.1). Classification (NCBI taxonomy): domain Eukaryota; kingdom Metazoa; phylum Chordata; class Mammalia; order Dasyuromorphia; family Dasyuridae; genus Sminthopsis; species Sminthopsis crassicaudata. Next base: position 631,695,538 of record NC_133617.1, read on the forward strand.
CGGAAGTGCCCGCCTCGGATCCCGGCTCCTCCCCTCTCCTCACCCTGTGAAGGGCGGGGGAGTGGGGAGATGGGAGTCGTGAGGGGGGGGAACCAAGCAGGGGCGCCTGCGCTGTCGGCCCGCCGCGCCTCTCTAGTGCCCCCCACGCCTCTCCTCTCTTCGGGCTCCCCCGCCCCTCGGATCTCGGGCTGGGTAAGGGAGGGGGCACTTCCGGTCACGCAGGCGCCCTCGCCCTCTCTCTCTCCCGCGGGGTTTATTGTCCTTGTGTGAGACCCGGGCCAGCTGTGGCCGGCCCGCTGCACGCAGTCCGCGGCGCGCGGGGAGGGTGGGAAGGAGGGAAGGAAGGAGGTGTCCTCTCCTCCGGCTGCCGGAAATGAACTCTTTGAGGCGCCGGACTGGAGTGGGGGATGAAAGGCCGGGCCCAGGCCGGCTGGATCCGGCCCTGGGAGCCTGGAGGGGGCTGGGGCCCACGTACTGTCAGCTCCATTCCCCTATTGCCCCAGGCCCGGGGAGGGAGAACAAGAAGGAATAGGAGCGTGGTCCACAGTCCGCCGAAGAAGTGGCGGGGAGACCCAGGTGGGATGCAGCGCGTCCGCGCGTGCGGGGAGAGTGAGAATGCCTCCCCCGCGCCCACCCTTTTCGCATGCACCCCTCTGCATCGGAAGCAAGCCACCCGAGCACTCGGTCCGAAAAAGAGGATTCCCCAAATCGAAAGTTAGACGTGAGGGTGTGAATACGCGAGCCTGCGTGGGTGCGTCCGGCTGGAAGTGTATTGGCTTTTCCAAAGTTGACCAAAAGCGGATTAACACAATGATCCATTTGCCTAAAGATCAATTCACTTGCTGAACACCGCCTACTTCTTTAAATCCAACTCCACAGAGGAATTCTCGGGCAGATTCACCTCCTGCCTCCGGCAGTAATGTCTTACCTTCTGTCACCTCGACTTCCCCGACTTTCCTTTCTCAGATCTTCTCACCTCCCCAATCCACATCGTGCTTTATAGTGTATTAGTGTGGATACGCCTTATCCGCCAAAGTACCTTATCTTATTTAAGCTTTGTATTTCCCCTCAGAATTATAGCTCAACACTCCTTTAGTCCAGGTATTTGGTTCGTTATATTCACTCAAAAATCCACCTAAAATATAAATTTCCAATGAGTATCAAATATTGGAGAGATATTTCATTAGAAAAAGGGTGGTTTTACTTCCTTCCCTTGCCATGAACGATTCCCTCATTATTTTATATTCATAATATTCATTTTGCCTTCCTTTAGGTATATTAAGAATTTCCCAAACCAGTTATTATCAGAGCATTTTCTACAAATTCCATATTTCAGAGTCGACAGCCACACTTTCCACCCAAGTCATGGTCCTGCATTATTTAGGCAAAATATGAGACTGTTATGGTAACATAGATCACTCAAAGCAACATGGAAGGGTGGCACTAGAGAGTCCTTCAGAATCTATATGATAGGCATCCAAGTGTCTGGCCCCGAAAAACAGCAAAACCTAAATGAGATGGATTTGGAGTGAAGCATCCAAGGTACCAGCCAACCCAACTTCAAAAATTCTAATTGTGCACAAAATCTGAACAAGATTACTTAGGGCTAGTGCCCTAATATAAATATTTGCGATTAATTTGATGAAATTTCCCATAACATTGCCTTCTTCATAAAGTACTTCAATTTATATACACAATTTCATTGCCTCCTGTCTTTCTCCAGGGCCCTGTTTCAGTAATTATCCTTTCCCTTTCTTGTTTCTCAATCTTCTACCAATATTGTCAGGTCTTCTCACTCTTAAAACAAAACAAAACAAAAACATACACACACAAACACTCACTTTCCCTTAACTTTTTAGCATTGATATAATATCCTTCAACAACTAGCAGTAATTCTATTTCTCCCTTTACCACAATTTGGGGGGGGGGGGAAATGTTTTTTAGAAACCCATACTTATATCTACTCTCCATAACCTTTTGCAGTATGGCTTTCATTCTCAACACTCCATTGAAAGTTCTTTCTCAGTGGTCACTAGTAATTGCCTTGTTGCCAAATGTTATGTTTCAGCTATTTGATTTACCTAAATGTCCTCTGTAAAAGCTTCTTCTTAGTCTTCAGTCTCCTTAGTTTCTATAAAATTTGACCACTCCTTTCCTTTGGGTGACTTTTTTCTCCCTTGACTTCACATACTTCTGGTTATCCTAACTGATTATTCCTGCAGTCTCCTGCAGCACCTCCTGACCCCTTAGAAGTAGGTGTTCTTCAAAAATCCGTCCCTTGCTGTCTTCCTTTTGCACTCAACCTTGACAACTTCATCATTCTTGTGGTTTCAAAGAAGATGAATTACAAATAAATCTGTCTCCAGCCTTGTATTTTCCTCAGAGTTCCAGATCCATATCTACAATTGCCTATAAAATTTCACCTTGTATGTACCACTAGTGCCTCAAACCCAGTATGTTAAAATTTGTGCTTATCTTTCTTTTATATATATAAAAAAATTGTTACTTTGTTTTTCATCCATCTCCCTATGTCATCCAGGGATCTATCCCTAAAACAAGGAATTAAAGAAATAGCAGAAAAAGAAGAGGAAAGAGATGAGAGAGGAAGCCATTATGAAAAACTAAGCACATAATCAAGTTCTAATAATATGTTCTACTTCCACAAAAAAAGTGAGTTAGATGAATTTCTTCAGGGCCATGTTTATTCATAACAATTACTCAAATTATCTTTAAAAAGAAAACCATTTTCTATTGGACTTTACTATCTGTATCATATATCCAGTCTTATCATAATCAAAACCGTTATTTGACTTTTTCTCTTGTTTTTCTCCTCTTCCCACAATTCAATTCCTGTCATTTCTACCTCTGAATTGTCTTACATCTGTCATGCTCTCTCTCTTTTTTTTAAATCACTACCACCATGGTACAGAAGCTCATTATCAACCACTTTAGCTACTGCTACAAGACCCTAATAGATCTGGGTAGACTTCTAAAGTTGGAAGGGGCCTCAGAGATAATGTAGTCCAGTCCATTCCTTTCCTGAAAGCATGAATTCCCTCTGTAAATGATATCTGACAAATGATCATCCAGCCTGCACTTGAAAACTTCAGTGCTGAGGAACTCATTACCAAAATAGCCTATTACATAGAATGACAGCATGTAGAGCTGGAAGACATCTTAGAGATCATGTAATCCAATAAATTTATCTTATAGATAAATAAACTTAGATATAAAGAGTTTAATTTTCCCAAAGTCCAACAAATAGTAAAGTAACCAACAGTTTTTAACTTAGTAGGTTTTATTTCTACTCTTTTATATCAGAGGACTGTTCAGATCTAACTTCCACAAGAAGGAAGTGTAAAATTGTTTTAACTGGAGAAGAGGAAATAGATTTAAAAAAAAAAAAAAAAAAAAAAAAAAACTTGTGGAACTTCTTCCTTACAATGCAGTTTTGAGTACTTCTTCTTTGGAAGGGGTGCACTATTTTTGTCTCTGAGAGAAAAACAAATGCTATTGGATGCCTACCTTCTTGAGGGTTGACTCATTTCCAGGTTAAATGCTCCATATGTTTTCATAGTCAGGGACCAATCTTCTAATGCTATAAAGAAATTACATTATTCTATACCTCAGTCCCAAGAACAGAAGATCTTGTTAGGGATTATGAAGTTGCCATGAGTGAAAAGAAAGTGTTCCAGTGGTCATTTTTGGACAACTCCAATTGAGTTCTTCCTCACATTGAACCAAAATCTGCCTATCTTCTACCTGCCTCCATTCTCTCCTCAATTCAAAGCCATTCTTCAGACACACAAATTAATTATCCTTACACATAGAGCTCTCATTTTACTCACCTACTTAAAAATTCTTCAAAGGTGGAGCATGGCCAACAGAAGAAAATTCAGATTCCTTACTGGCATTCAGGGCCCTCCACAATCTGGTGCCACCCTATTTTTCCACGCTTATCTTATACTATGCCTTTTCATGTGTTGAACACATTGGCTAAATGATACTAAAGGCTTTTCTGCCTCTATGCTTTTGTTCGTGCTGTTCCCTATGCCTGGAATGTTCTCCCACTCCCCACACCTCCTGTTGAAATCCTACCCATCCTTTAAATGTCAGCTCAAATGCCACCTCAAGGCATGAAACATTCCATGATCTCTCCAGTTATTAATGACCCCCTTCTCTGTCCCCAGATCTCACATTGAACTTTGCTTCCCTCTGATATATTTATGTATTATTTTGTAATCTATTTGGAATTTTTCATTTTTCTCCACTAGGATAAGAATTGGGAACAAAACAAGACTTAAAACATTTCAATAAAGGCTCTCCAATGATTCTTTCTTAATCCTGATAAGTCCTATCATAGAATCAAAATAATAGCACAAACCATGTTGGACAAAACAACAGAATTCATCAGATTAACCAACACCTGAATATACCAAACCAGTTTGTCACCCAACATTCCTCAAATGATGACCTCCAATAACAATTTAAGACTTCATGTCCCCACTCCTCCGATCATTAGGAAACTTTCATATTGACCACAAATCTGCCTCTCTTTAACAGGAAACAGGACCAAGAAGAACAAGTCTTAATAATTCTTTCACATGACAACCATTCAAATATTTAGGGTTTTGGTGGGAGTGGAATTTCCCTTAGATAGATAGCTGGAAAAGATAATCATCTTCTAACAGTAGATTCTTGGGGAGGCATAGGCCATTATTGTTCTCAGAAAGAATAAGTATCATAGATTTAGATCTAGAAAAGACTATAGAGGCAGCTAGGTGGCGCAGTGGATAGAGCACCAGCCTTGAATTCAGGAGGACCCAAGTTCAAATCTGGTCTCAGACACTTAACACTTCCTGGGCAAGTCACTTAACCCCAAGCCTCAGGGGGGAAAAAAAAATAGAAAAGACTATAAAAGTCACCTATTCCAACACCCTCATTTTGCAGATGAGGAAACAAGTCCAGAAATATTGTGACTTGTCAGAGATTAAAAGACTAATATTTATCTAAAGTGGTTATTTAGTTATCTAATCCTAACTCACAGATAAGGCCCAAAGAGATTTTGATTTATAGATCAGACCCATATTCTCTGACTCATATCCAGACCCTCTCTATTGCACCACACTACAAGGGGTACATACATATCATATCCTTTTAGGGTTCATTCACTGAAAAACTGGGAATGGATAACTGTTGGCAAGGACTGTAATACATACAAAAGATGCATCTTCCTGGCCAAGAGACATTTCATGCAAAGAGTAATACCAGGAAAACTTTTTCCCAAGGCTTGGACTTACATGAGTAGTGCTACCCCACTTTCCTTGGAAACCTCAGAGGTTCGGTGTCTGCCCATAGAAGTCATGGATCCCTGGTAGATCCATGGCTGAATAGTTCTTTAGATGGAGTTTTCTTTACTCTCTCAACTTATGTTTTCTCATATTTCTCTGTAGTCTTCATTATGTAATTTCTCATGGTGCAATAGTATTCCATTATATTCCAGTATATCATAATGTGTGTGAGATTGTTCCTCAATCATTGAACAAAAGTTTTTTACAGATATTTTTTTCCCTTGAGAAGAGATGGTCCTTTTTTTCCACCAGTGATATAATTATTGCATAGTCCTACTGGTGGAATCAATAGTGGAATATTATGTGGATCTTATTGTATAATTCCATAATGCTTTATCCCCCCAAAATAACTAATATTTGCTTGTTTTCCCACACCAAGACTAACATTGCATTTATTATTTTCAATTATTTTTGCCAATTTGATGGGTGAAAAGTGATATCTACGGTCAGGTTTTTTAAATTAGCATTTCTCTGATGATCTTTTAAAAACACTTTTTCATGTGGTTATCCATTGTCTGTGATTCTGTTCTCCTTAAATCTTAAACTGACCTCCCCTCAACATGCTCAATTCTATTCCTTCAAATAATGTTCATGTAACATAGCTAGATGAGCTCATCAATAAATTTGTGATCTGATGCAAAAATTTTAAATAAAAAATTAGCAAAGAAATTAAAACAATTTACCAGCAGAATAATACACTATGACCAAGTAAGATTTATACCAGGAATGCTAGTTGGTACAGTGGTAGAGTCCCAGACCTGAGTTCAAATATAGTCTCTTTTCACTTGCTATGTAACCTTGGGGGAAGTAATTTAATCAGTTTAATCTCAATTTAATCAGTTTCCCTGTTTGTAAAAATGGGATAAAAATAACACTTTCCTTCAAGAGTTGTTGTGAGGACTAAATGATACAATAATTGTAAAGCACTCAGCACAGTGCCTGGCCCATAACATTATGTAAATATTAGCTATTGTTATTATTAAAGTACTTAATCTTTCAACCTCTAAACAATTGCCTAATTTATAAATTGCAAGCCAGATGTTAATTTGCATTAGCAAAAGGAGTATTCATATAGGGAAATTTCTCACATGAATAAAATTACAAGCTAAAAAAATTATAGTATTTTGTAGCCTGATATATATTATAGATTTAATGTTGAAAGGGTCATTTGGTATCACCTAGTCTACTCCTTTATATTATTAAGGAAGAAACTGATCCTGAGATTATGTAACTTGCTTGAGGTCAAATAGTAAATCAAATCTCAGAGTTTGAACCCAGCTCTTCTGCCCCTAATTTTCTTTCCACTATATCACACCCAATGTGCAATCTAAATTTATTTCTATTTTACAAGCCTAGGAACATCATTTTTCCATTTTTAGTGACTATAGATATTTATAATAGATACACCTTTGCTTTTATGACAGTTTACATCCTATCTAGAATTCTTTCATGTGAAGTAGAAAGGATATGGGAGTTGCAGCCAAGAGAGGTTTAGAGTCCTTGCTCTGTTGCTTGCCACCTGTGTGACCCTGGGAAAATCCCTTCCTCTCTCAGTGGACTGAAATTTCTTTCTCTATAAAACAGGGGAGTTGGACGAGGTGATTTTTAGGGCGTAAATTATACAAAATCCAACTAATTTACTATGGCTCTAGTTAGGAGCTTAGCTACTACTAACACATTTCCATACAGTATATTTCATAGAATGGCAGAGCTAGACAGAATCTGAGCAGCCACCTCATCTATTTAGGCCCATTGAGTCCAAATCCACTGTACATATGATCTGCTTTGAAACAGGGTTCCCCAGACAACGCTGAAGAGAAGCTAGAACTGTCCTCTTCAACTGTTTTCCTTATCTATTAACAAAAGAGTTGATCCAGTCTGGGGCAGAGGGAATAAAGAAATATAATCTCCTTTTAACTTTATAGACATTTTTCTACTACTGCCACCTGGTGGCTGCTTTCCACACATTGCAGGTTGGTCCCATGAAAATTCTTTTCAATTCTCATTTTAATCTACTCTGACTCTTAATCTGAGCCCATTTTGTAATTTACTGCTCTACAGGTAGCCAAGAATTCTTTATCCTATGACAAAGTAGCACCCATCACCACAAGTTCTTTAAAATTCACTGCTTTGTAAATGTGATGAAATACTATTTTACAGTAAAAAGTGATAAAAGATCATTTCAGAGAAATATGGAAAATTTTGTATGAATTGATGCAGAATGAAGTGAGTAAAAGCAAGAGAGTCATTTGTATAATAATAACACTATAAAGACTTAAGAACTTTGGTTAATGCAATGATCAACCATGATTCCAAGGGTCTCATGATAAACATGTGTGTGTGTGTGTGTGTGTGTGTGTGTGTGTGTGTGTGTGTGTGTAACAACACAAAATATATGGAGAGAGTGATCCTATGGCCAATGTGAGAATTTGTTTTGCTTAATTATGCATAATTGTTACAAAATTGTTTTCTTCTAATCCACATAGTTACAAAGTATAGCTAGCTTTATCCCATTTAAAAGATGTCTGCATTTTCTTTGTTAATATTAGTTAAGGTCCACTTTTAATCCTAATTCTCCTAGATGCTCTCTATCTTCAGAAATAAAGGCCCCTGAAACTGGTCCTTCAGGCTCTTCTCCTGAAGCTCAATTATTTTTCCAGGCAGCTCCATGACTCCTGTAGTTAATTGCTCTAACTTCTTTGATTCCTGCAGTCAGTAATTCATTCCACAAGCAACATTTAACAAACATCTGTTAGGTACCTATTATGGAGGAGATAAAGGGATAAGTAATGTTATCTGTGTAGAAAAATCAATAGTGGGGGAGGATACCTGGGTTTTAGTCACAACTATGCTACTATCAACTGTGTGTGAGCTTAGACAATTCATTTTCCACATCTGGGATCAGTCTCCTTATGTAAAATAATGGGGTTGATAGTGGCTAGAAACTGGAAACTGAATGGATGCCCATCTACTAGAGAATGGCTGAATAAATTGTGGTGTTTGAATGTTATGGAATATTATTGTTCTGTAAGAAACGACCAGAAGGATGATTTCAGAAAGGCCTGGAGAGACTTACATGAACTGATGCTGAGTGAAATGAGCAGGATCCGGAGATCTTTATACACTTCAACAACAAGACTATACAATAATCAATTCTGATGGGCTTGGCTCTCTTCAATAATGAAATGATTTAAACCAGTTCCAATTATTCAATAATGAAGAGAATCAGCTACACCCAGAGAGAAGACTATGGGAAATGAGTGTGGACCACAGCATAGCATTTCTACTCTTTCTGTTATTGTTTGCTTGCATTTTTGTTTTCCTTCTCAGGTTTTTTTTTCTTTCTAGATCCAATTTTTCTTGTGTAGCAAGATAACTGTGTATATATGATTTAACATATATTTTAACATATTTTACATGTATTGGACTACCTGCTGTCTAGAGGAGGGGTAGGGGAAAGGAAGGGAAAAGTTGGAACAGAAGGTTTTGCAAGGGTCAATGTTGAAAAATTACCTATGCATATTTTTTAAATAAAAAGCTATAATAAAAAAAAAAGATGGGATTGTACTACCTAATCCCTGGGCTTCATTTTCTTTATCAATAAAATAAGGGGATTGAACAAAGTGATCTCTGAAGAAGCTATGATTTAATTAAATTTTTTTAGCTATTTGGCCAAAGCTGCCATCTCTTCAACCACTAGCTTTCCAGTTCCTCCTGCCTTCTTCCACCTTTCTTTCTTTCTTTCTTTCTTTTTTTTTTTTTTTTTGGCTGACTCAGTTGGGATTAAGTGACTTGCCCAGGGTCACACAGCCAGGAAGTGTTTGAACTCAGGTCTTCCTAAATTCAGGGCTGGTGCTCTATCTACTGCACCACCCAGCTGCCCCCTTCTTCCTGCCTTAATTTACTGAAATGTTTAAGAAGAAAATTTTAATTTTGTCTTTCTAATTTTCTGACTTTTATCATTAATGTCTTTTCTTCATATCCTTCTGTCAAATAGTGGTACCAAGTATTGCTCTGTTTCTCATCTGTTAATTTCTGAGTCAACATAGATTAGCAATAATGAGTATTAATATGTACACTTGTAACTAAAAACTCTCAAAACCTGGAAGAGCCTCAGAGGCCATCTAGGACAATTCATACCCAAACAGGAATTTCCTCTACAACCTCTTCAACAAGGGACCTTTCCAACTCCATTTCCAGACTTCTAATAAGAGGATACTCATTCATTTTCAAGACAAGTCCAATGTGATCTCATGCTTATTAAATAGGGCCGAAATTGAGTTAAATATTTTGGCTATGCATATTGCTTAGAAAAAAAAACAACAAAGTGACTTCTGGAAAGATAACTAAGTGAAATACCATAAGAAACGTTACTTCTTTAATAGTCCTCTCAAAAATAGAAAAGAAATGTCAAGAAGTTAAACACTCATATTCTCACAAGGAAATTAAAATTTCCCATGATAATGAGCAAATTTTAAAAGTTTCATAATATAGGCTCCAGAGACAAGGAAATGGGGGTATTGAAATAGCATCAACAGTTGCATTAGAAGTACAATAAATTTCTAAAAACACAATAAAATGGGAAATCATTGTCCAATCATTTCCAATTCCTCATGACTCCATTTGGAGTTTTCTTTACAAAGATATTGGAGTGGTTTGCCATTTCCTTCTCCAGCTCATTTCACAGATAAAGAAATTGAAGCAAACAGAGCAAAATAACTTATTACACAACTAAAAAGTCTCTGAGACCACACTTGAACTCAGGTCTTCCTGACTCTAGGCATGGCACTTTATCCTCTACTCATATTCAATGATATACAAAGAAGTAATAAAATCAGCAAAAGAAAATATGGGAGGGACTGAGTATAGCTAAGGAACAAAATGATGAACAAACTTAGCAATTTGTGAATCATACCTGAAAATATAGAAACATTAATGCAGTCAATTAAAAGAAAATATTAAGAAATTAAAGATGAAAGTGAAGAAAACACTGTGTATATGGAAAGAAACTCAGAAAATGCCTAGGAAAAAGATTGGGAAGTAATGAATATGAAAAAATGAAATATGAAGAATCATCAGGATTCCAAAGAATTTTGAGGAAGAAAATTTAAACACTTTATTTCAAGCATAAGAAATCTTCCCGGAATACATATAGTGTAAAGCATCTAACTTCCCAGAATATATATCAATATATATAGTATAGAGAATGCATGACCTGCAAATAAACAATATAAATCTGGGCTCCCTGGCAGTATGCTGATCATTTAGAAAATGAATACACATGGTAAGCAGGAAAGGTTTATGAGCACTGTAGCTCTTGGAAACTTCTGCAGGCTTCTTAAACTAAACTAGACTTGGATAGATGTGTCTGTGAAGTTGAAAGATCACTCTGAGCAAAAGATAAAAAAGCAATGGCATTCTAGCATACTAGGAGACAGAAATAAGAATTGATGTGCAGAATAACATATCCATGAACCCTAAAATACTGGGAACTGACAAAGAAAATAGTTCAAACATTAGGCAACAGTCATATATTGACAGGTCACATATGTTGAAAGGAGTTAGGATTGAAGGTGAAAATTTACTAGATGATTTTACTTCAATTCAATTCAAAAGACAATTATGAAGCATTTACAACAAATAGGGCTTTAATCTCAATTCTACTAAAACTATAAAAGGTACCAGCCTGCATGGTCAGAGGGAATTTCTCCACAGGAGTTGTACACAGGTGAGAAAATCACAGGATAAGTCAAAAAAACATTGTGCAAGGTTCCAGGTACTAGTTTCTAAGGAATAACATCTCAGAAGACTAATAGCTAATAACATTTATGTTAGGCTTTAAGATTTTCAAAATGCTTTACAAATATCATCACATTCTCACAACTACCCTGAGATGTAGGTACCATTATCCCCATTTTATAGATGAAAAAAAAAAAACTGAGTGAGAAGTCAGTTAAGTGACTTGCCCAGGGTCAGATGGAAGGAAGTATATGAGGCCAGATCTGAACTAAGGTTTTCCTCACTTCAGTTCCAGTATTCCATCCACTGCCTTTAAAAATTAAATAATAATAGCTAGCATTTATATAGCAATTTTAAAATTGCTTTACAAATAACTCATTTGATCAAGTAAATGGTTTATTCTATTCAACAAAGTGCCTCTATTCAGTGCTATTGTCTAAAAATCTTCTTTTAATGGATCACCATGACATAGATGATGCCAGGTGGTCAGAAACGATGTCCATGAAGGATAAGCACTGGCAGATGCTATCAAGCTGGAAAGATTTCAAGTACAGGAGTGGCAAATTACCTACCTAACCTACAAAGTTCTTCCTAGAGGAGCTCCTTGCCCCAGAGTTGGTTGCAGCATCATGAAAGTTTGGAGTCACAATTATTAAGAAAGACTTTCTCCTGAGGTTATTTTTTTAAAAAGTATTGTTGTGCAGTCTTCCCACCCCAGGGAATGATATTTTGGACAGACCTATGATTTCATCAGTGTAAGGAAACTCCCAGTGAGGAAACTCCCTTTACCAACAGGCAGATTAGTAATTGTTCTGCAATTTATAGCCTTGGAAAATTGCCTAGGAGAACTGCAATATGTCAGTGGTATTATCTGAACACAAATCTTGACAGTGAGAGTGATTCCCTGTCTACTAGAATATAATGTCTTTCTCCTAGGTTGGGGAAGCAAATATGAAAAAAAAAAAAAAAAAAAAAAAAAAAAAAAAAAGCATGGTCCCAGGATCTCATAGTTTAGGAAGGAGACATACCTTCCTAATTATTAAGCACTGCTAAGTGCATGGTTCTGTGCTAAGTATTTTACATGTCATCTGTTTTGATACCACAGCCTAGGTAGGTAGGTGCTTATAATAATCCTCATTTTTCTCGAGGAAATTGAGACAGGCAGAAGTTAAGTAATTTTCCCAATTCACACGGTATGTGTCTGAAGTCACATTTAAACTTGTCTTTTGACTATAGATCTATTGCTTTATCCTCTGAGTCTCCCAAGTTGTAGGAGTATGTAACTTAAAGCATAAGAAATGCACAACAGAGAGAATAGTGAGAGATTGGGGGAAAGATAAAGAAAGAGGCAGAAACAGAGACAGAGAGAAACAGAGACAGAGAGAAACAGACAGACAGAGAGAGACAGAGAGAGAGAGATTATTTATAATCAAAAGAGATTAGGTAAGATTTCAGGGAAGAAGTGGCTCCAGAACTGAGTCTTGAAAAAAAGAAAAAGATTTCAAAAGATAGAATAATGCTTTGTTTAATTTAGAATTAATTTTGTTAAAACTGCAATGTTGTTTGATTAAAAGTAAACAGGTTATCCTTTGTTTATTAGTTTAAGAAACCAGAGTCTTTGTCAATGGGATATAACTTTTGACAAATGCAGGGCAGAATCACAGGGCAGAAGGCAGTATTGGTTGCAATGTGCTGATCCACTCTAAAAGAGGCCTGGCTGTGATCTTCTAGACTTTGCCCCAGAAACCTTATCATCTTGCAAGCTCACTCCAATTCTGGAACTCACACCTCATCAGTTCTCCGGATTCCTGGGACCCTTCCTTGTGATTGGAGAGGGTGGAGTTGGGGAGCTCCTCCCAGAACTTCCATTTTAGGAGGGCAATAAGACCAACCATTTCTTCATTTCCTACCCAGCTGTATTCCTCTGAATGGTCCAGTCATATCCCTTTGCCAGGTACCTTCCTCCCTTATCCTCTCTCAGCTTCCTTTTGTGTGCTGTCTTCCCATATTAGATTATACATTCCTTTAGGCAGGGGCTTTTCAGTTTTGTTTTGTTTTTTTTGTTTAGTTTTGTTTTTAATTCATAGCACTTGGCACAGTGTCTTATACATGGTAGTGCTAAGTAAATAAATAACAGAGTAGCATTTCTTTCCGAAAAGATCCTGGAGAGCAAGGAACTGATGAGTTTTGTTTTGTTTTGTTTTGTTTTCCATTATTTCCCCAACCCAGGAGAAAGGCATCATGCCTTAGTAGACAAGGAATCGCTCTCAGAATCAAGAAGATTTGGGTTCAAGTACTGCCATTGACACATACTGAAGTCCTCCCTGACAATTCTCCTAGACTGCTTATTATTGTTTAGTAATTTTTCAGTCATGTCTGACTTTTTGTGACCCCATTTGGGGTTTTCTTGGCAAAGATACTGGAGTAGTTTGCATTTTACAGATGAGGAAATTGAGGCAAACAGGGTTAAGTGACCTGCTCAGTATCACACAGCTACTAAGTATCTGATGCTGGATTTTAACTCAGCTCTTCCTGACTCCAGACTTGACATTCTATCTCCTGCACCATCTGATTGCCCCTAAATCTTTATTGACAGGCTGATAACTTGGCAAACTGGCAGTTAATGATAGCTCTGAGTGACACTTTTTGATCTGAGTTTCCTAGTTTATGGCTGTTCCATACTCTTCCACCTTAGGCTCCTCAAGCTATTTTCTTATTTCTCTTTGTTCTATCTTGTTTTTGTTTTGTTTTTCTGTATCTGTGAGTTTGGCACCTTTTGCTCTCTGTCTCTCCAGTTTAAATCATGGCTTCAGGATGAGATCAGGAATGTGCACTGGAACTAAAATTCTAATCTGAGTTATCACTCCACTCATCTCTAAGCCTGTTTCCCCATTTGTAAAATGGCAATAACACATATCATCCACCTCACAGGGCTGTTCTTATGAATTAAATTAAGTACAACCTATGATCCAAGCCTCTATTCCCCAAGATTCTAGACTGGCATAGTACAGGTCTGATCTTGGGGACTTACCTAAATAAGGCATTTTTTTACTTGGGTTTTGAGGCTCACACCTGTAGTTTATACTAGGACAATCTCCAAACATAGTTTAACCTGAGGTTATATCTATATATGTGTGAGTAAATAGAATTGCTCCCATAGAATCATTCAAAGCAACAGAGATACAGAGTATGATAGCCTTTATTTTGCCCCACAGAAAATGCAAAATATTCATAGTACTCACAGAAACCCATAGATACAGAAAATACATAAAAAATACATAAAGCATTCAAATATTCCACTACCCCACCCCCTTATTCCATAAAGCAATCACACTTAGGTGCTTTGCAATAAATACTACTGTCTGAACTATTTCCTCTAATACAAGGAAGGACAGCAAAGTCCAGATCTACTTTCCCCAAATCCTGGGTCTCTACTCTTTCATTCTCAAGCACCACATGAGTGATCCTCTTCTTTTTTTCTAGGATACTGTTCAGGAACACTTTCCATGAAGTACTCATTCAAGCTGGGTGGGCAATCATGTCTGTTCCTGACATGTGCTTTTACAAGAATTCAATTAATGCCCCAGCTGCTGCCTCCCTCTCTTGTTCCGGAACAGTTCACTAGCCATAACTCTCCTCTCAGACTGTGCAGACAAGCAAAAAGCTGCCACTGCCAAATGCTCTTCTAGTAGCTCGAATCTTCAGTCTTGACCTGTGCTCAGAAAGCAGTTACCAAATCCTTGCAGCCATGTCCTCCTGCCTCAAGGAAGAAGCTATTACTAATTTCTAGGGGGGAAACTGAATGTATGGGCTTCTCTCCTTCCCATAATAGAGATCTGTTCTAGTATACTATGGTATATCTAAAAAGAAGAAAGCAGGTGAAAAAAGCTTGAGGGTAATCTGTCCCTCTCATAGGCTGAAACAAAGGGGTGGATGCTCTGATAAAAGGCCAGGATACTGAGTTTAGGCTAGGCAATCATCTTGGAAGAAGCCCTAGTCCAAGAAACTCAGTAAGGATTTATCCTTGTCCTTTCCCCCAAGCATCACATATCTCCAGACACTATTGAGAGATACTTTCTTGATCACAGAAAAAAGATTTATGTCCTATCATTACATCAACTCATTTGAAGGTACTTCCAATCAATGTCTCTTATGGCACTATAATAAAATTTAACCTATACTTTCAATGTAAATCTAGGGTATTTTTGAATAAAAAGATGACATTATTGAATTCACTTTTTTCTTTTATTGAATTTAAATCATTTCCATTTAATAATGCAATTGTTAAATTCCATTTAAGCATTCTTTTATAAACAGTTGCTTTCTCAAACAAGAATATGAAATGTCATATTTTACTATTTCAGTTCTTAAGCCAAACTTAACAAAGAAACACTGAATAGCATTCTTGTACTTTATCCTATTAACTTTGTGATTAATTTGGATTCCTTTTCTTCTTTTGTTAAAGATAGGAGCTTCATCTTAGGATGGCTATGAGATCTTCTCCTACATACATATATCCCTACCCTTTTGCATTTTTCTTTTCTTTGTTTTTGGGAACATCCTTTTATAACTTTCAGTAACTTAACTAACATAATATTGTGGTTATTTTTATCATTCTTTGACAGGCACTGTTAACTAATTGTATGTTATTATAGATATTTATCACTTTAACTCTGAAGATTATTCAGTTCTTCATCCCTTTAAATGACTTTTTTTTTCTTAATTTGTTTCTGGATCTTCTCTTGTTCCCAGAAGTGGAAACACAGTGATTTGAGGTGCCAGTAGGAAACAGACACAAAAGTCAACAGCTTCACCAGCCCCAGGTGGTCTTTTTTTCAATCTTGTCTTATAGTTAAAGGCAACCAGAGGCATAATGGGAGCTGGGGGAAAAAACCCAAAAGACAGAAAAACAGAAAAATCCTCACAGTTTCTTTACAGTTTTGTTAGGTGAATTCCCCAGAATTAATTTAGAGCACCATACTCTTGACCAGGAATATGATAGAAGATAAAAGGAATTCCCAACTGTAATTCAGATAAGAATTTATACTATACAACCCCTGTGGAGAGAAGCAATTCAAAGGATACATTTTAAAATGTCTACAAACTACTCTAGATGACTGAGTATGACACTCTAGGGCCTACAGGACAAAAGATTAAAGATAGTCTTTGGGATTTTAAAGTCTGCCCTTTGAACTCTTTTTCTCCTGCTGGAATCTCTCAGTCTTCATTCTTATCTGAGCAATGTTTGGAAATTCCTTTTTATCTTCTCTCATATTTCTTGGTTTCAAATCAGCATAGAGAATTCACATAGCAAAACTGCAAAGAAGGTGGAATAAGGAATTGTTTTCAATCTCCATGACACCTTTAGTTCCCATGAATTTTTGGAACAAGAGAACACCTCAAAATAAAGAAGAAACCAAGAAATTACATGATAGTTGCAATCCAACATCTAGTTAATAAAGACAGCAGCAGTAACAGAAATGCCCAGCAGAGAGCATTCCAGCCAAAAGAACAGAGAAAGCAATGGAACAGAGCATCAAGAGGACACCAACTCAGTGGAGAAAAATGTTCACTCTATGATATAACTAAAGGTCACTATGGTTCAGAAGCACTGGAGACTTAAGCTGTCCCAGTTATATTTGTCCTTTAGTCACACATGATCTCTGTATTTGTCCCTATCTGTATGTTCTTTGACCATATATTCTCTGTGTCCCTCCATGTATGTTCCTTGGCCATGAGTATTCTTTGAATGTGTTCCCTCTCACACTTATGGTAAGAGAACCTCTGGAAGAAGATATCCCTGTCTACATGGAGAGAATCATTTTGGAGTCACTTTTTGCTGTTTAGCTTTTTGCTAAATTATTTTCCTTGTTAATGTCTTCCAGGCCCCTAATTATGTTGAGGTCATCCCTCCTTGATATATTCCCTAATTTATCAGATGATACGCTGTTTCTAGATCTTTTTGTTTCCCCCAATTCAATCAGGTAATGAGTATATCCTTCAGCTTCTAATGCATAGTCAAATTCCTTTGTGCTATATTCTCTGGAAAAACTCTGCTCTTAATTTGATTGAAAATTTGGGGTTTCTAATACATTCTCTATTTTGGTGAATTTTGTCATCATTTCCTTCCAAGCTTTTTTTCTTAACATAATTCAATTCTAACTTAACTGAGAGAAGGAAATAAATATTTATTAAGCATCTATATGTACTAGCACCTTTTTTAAAAACAACTTTTTTTAAAAAACAACTTTTTACAAATATTATTTCATTTACTCTCACAATCACCTTACTAAATATAGGTGGTTCCAGTCCCTCCAGAGATTTTTTTTTTTTTTTTTTTTTACCGAATACTACTTTTAAGACCTATCATTTTCTTGCAATTTTACCTTTCTTAAATAAATGCAATGTGCTATTAAACCTAATTGGGTAATTGTGAGAATAAAATGAGATTATATAAAATACCTTATACAATTTAGTGTTAGATCTATATCTGTATATAAATTATTATGTATCAAATATTATATCTATCTGGATTTCTTGGGATATTTTCTTTACCACAGGCCCCATGACAATGCATCTACAAAGTTGGGATGGGAGTAAGGAAAATTTTGCTTCAAATTCCACCCTATTAGCTATGTGCCTATGGGAAAGGTTTAACCTTTTAGTGCCTCAGGCATCCTACTAAAGCCATATATTGTAAAAGAGATACAATCTGTGTCAACAATACTAACCACAAAATCACCAGTCTTTGATATTTACTTTTCTTCTTAAGTCAAAAAGTATTTATTAAATGCTTACTCTATGCTAAAACACTGCTAAACTTTAGGGATACAAAGAATCGAAAGGGAATTAAGGTGGGGTGAAAGGAAGAAAAGGGGAGAAAGCCAATCCCTGCTCTCAAGGAACGATTTAATGAAAACAGCAACAATAACTACAAGACAAAGATAGGATAAAATGGAGACAAACTTAAGAAGGAAATCACTAGCAAGAAAGGTTACTTCGAATGGGCTCCTGCAGAAAGAGAGTCTTTATGTGAGACCTAATTCCATAAGAGTTTAAAACTATACCAGGGTTCTTCTTCAATTTGAGAAATTTTCTTTTTGTGTGTGTTTTAATTTTGCTAATTGAATTTTTGTCAATTTTGTTTCTTTTTAACACTTTTATTGTTATAGGAGAGATGGCTTCAAGACTTCATTTACCACAAAGCTTGGGGTAAATCTGCTCATGCAGTGGGAGAAATTCTTTACCCTGTCTTCTTAGAGACAGTTCATGAGCTAATAGTGTGGTTGATGTCACTAGGTTTAGACAGCTGGAGAATGACCAGGGCTGAAAACAAGTGGAAATGAAAACAGATAGAATGGAAAAGCTGCAAAGTTAGAATTGGAATGGAGAGGCCATGTGAAAGCATGTAGTCATGACAGCCTGGGACACTGGACACAAGATTAACTAATTCTCTGGAGCCAACAGAAAAAGATTCAAGCATTCACCAGAAAACTGTGAAAGACTTAAGAGAAAGACATCAAAGAGCTCATAATATCAGATTCTAATGTTTGGGAAAACAAATTTAAAATGACTCCTTTGTCTACCATTCTAGGGAATCAGAGTGGCAAGTAGATGGCATCGTGGAGAGAGTGCCAGGTCTAGAGTCAGAAGACTTGAATCCCAATTTGGCCTCAGATAGTAGCTATGTGACCCTGAGCAAGTCACTTAACCTATTTGCTTCAGTTTCCTCATCTGTAAAAGTGATCTGGAGAAGGAAATGGCAAACTGCTCCAGTATCTTTACCAAGAAAACTCCAAATGGGGGCAGCTAGGTGGTGCAGTGGATAGAGCACAAGCCCTGAATTCAGGAGGACCCAAGTTCAAATCTGGTCTCAGACACTTAACACTTCCCAGCTGTGTGATCTTGGGCAAGTCACTTAACCCCAGCCTCAAAAAAAAAAGAAAAAAGAAAACCCCAAATGGTATCATAATGTGTCAGACATGACTGAACAACAAAGGGAATCAAAAGGATTACAGCAAAATTAATTATTACTTCCTAGAATTGTGCCCCTTTGTGTATAAATACAAAAACTGTTTTACTATGTAATTCCCTTCTTTGATATTCATATTACTTTATGTCTTAATTAAAATACCTTAACAATAATCATATTATCTAAAAAGAGAAAACAAGCATGCACTGTATTAGACAGGGGCTCAGGTCATGCACTGATTTGCTGATTAGTTCAGTTGTTAAAGAGGGACCTGGGAGGATCATTACATATAGGTTTACTATGCTTTTTGAGATAGAATGTGAGAATATAAAAAAAAAAAAAAAACAAAAACCCTCCAAGATCTTCTTTGAAGTTTCCTGTTATCCCTTAGTGTCATATAAATTCACTATGTGAATTTTAATTAATAATTAATTATAATTATTTTAATTTATTTTATTATATATAATTATATATTAATTAATGTGATTAATAGAGCCCCGATGCCTAGCATATGTTAAATACTTTATTTAGTTATTGACTGACTAATCAATGTCTTCATAATTGAAATAATGCAACTATGATATTTTTAAAGCAATGAAAGAAAATATAACACCTCTTAAAATACTGCTCTTTGGGGAAAACTGCAATCTTCAGAAAAAGGTGAGTAAAAACTGTCAGTAATTTATATTTTTTAAAATATACTAATACCTAAACTATGCAGATGTATTTTTGAAATCTCTTCTTTTATTAATTTTCAAATCAGAAAAAAAAATCTTTAATAGAGAGTGTTTCCTCAATGGTAGTTCCCTATACAAATCAAACATGCAGTCCACCAGCCACATGCAGCCCATATCACATCACTCCCAAGTGTGGCAGGAACTATATTAAAATGGAACTGAGAAACATTTAACAAAATAAAAATTCAATACAATATAAATAATATCAATATGTAATTTTCCAAGTTAATGTGCAACCATAGGGATCCATAGTACTGTTTTATATCTCCTGTCTCTTTTTTATTTTCACATCATTGCTCATACCAATAAAATTAAAAGTTCTCCTCCCTCCCAATAACCACTTAACAGAAAACACCTATGTTCTTTCTCCTAATAATAGATCCTAAGAGATTAGGGAAGGATGGTCAGATTTTAGAAGATCTGTGAATTTGTAAAGGAAAAAAATTACATCATAATTATTTTACTAGCTTCTAAATGAAATATGGTATTTCCCTCAATTATGAATGTAGGCAACAATCATTATTCTGAGAAGAGGGCCATAGGCTAGCATTAGATTGCCAAAAGGGTGGTCCAGGACACACAAAAAGGTGACAAACCCTGTACTAAGAGAAACAAAAAGAACATGAAAGAAAAGGAGAAATTTGAAAGTTTGTAGTTTCTAATGCCACTCTCAACACTCACTAGCTTCACAAGCTTTAATAAATTTTGGAGAGAAAAAAAAAGGAATTGAAATAAACTGGACACAAAGAAAAATACACAACTTGAAAGTATTGGGAAGAAATATATGACTTTAGTTTATTGCAAAAGCAAGGTTTCTGTAGGGCTGATGGGGAGTCACTCTGAAGTGACAGGGATAAAATTTTTAATAAGAGCATCAATAAAAAATATTTTTTAATGAATTAGGTCAAAATATCATAGAGGAAAATAAATTTTTTTTAAAATTTTTTTTATTATATATATATATATTTTATAATATTATCCCTTGTATTCATTTTTCCAAATTACCCCCCCTCCCTTATTCCCTCCCCCCGACGACAGGCAATACCATACATTTTACATGTGTTACAATATAGTCTAAGTACAATACATGTGTGTGAATAACATTTTCTTGTTGCACAATAAACATTAGAATCCGAAGGTACATGCAACCTGGGCAGACAGATATTAGTGCTAACAATTTACATTCCCCTCCCAGTGTTTCTTCTCTGGGTGTATCTACCTCTGTCCATCATTGATCAACTGGAAGTGAGTTGGATCTTCTTTATGTTGAAGATTTCCACTTCCATCAGAATACATCCTCATACAGTATCGTTGTTGAAGTATACAGTGATCTTCTGGTTCTGCTCATTTCACTCAGCATCAGTTGATTTAAGTCTCTCCAACCCTCTCTGTATTCCTCCTGCTGGTCATTTCTTACAGAGCAATAATATTCCATAACTTTCATATACCACAATTTACCCAACCATTCTCCAACTGATGGACATCCATTCATCTTCCAGTTTCTAGCTACAACAAAAAGAGCTGCCACAAACATTTTGGCACATATATGTCTCTTTCCGCTCTTTAGTATTTCTTTGGGATATAATCCCAGTAGTAGCGCTGCTGGGTCAAAGGGTATGCACAGTTTGATAACTTTTTGGGCATAATTCCAGATTGCTCTCCAGAATGGCTGGATTCTTTCACAACTCCACCAGCAATGTATTAGTGTCCCAATTTCCCCACATCCCCTCCAACATTTGTCATTATTTGTTCCTGTCATCTTAGCCAATCTGACAGGTGTGTAGTGGTATCTCAGAGTGGTCTTAATTTGCATTTCTCTGATCAATAGTGATTTGGAACACTCTTTCATGTGAGTGGATATAGTTTCAATTTCTTCCTCTGAGAATTGTCTGTTCATATCCTTTGACCATTTATCAATTGGAGAATGGTTTGGTTTCTTATAAATTATGGTCAGTTCTCTATATATTTTGGAAATGAGACCTTTGTCAGAACCTTTGTTTTTAAAAATATTTTCCCAATTTGTTACTTCCCTTCTAATCTTGTTTGCATTAGTATTATTTGTACAGAAACTTTTTAGTTTGATGTAATCAAAATCTTCTATTTTGTGATCAATAATGATCTCTAGTTCTCCTCTGGTCATAAATTCCTTCCTCCTCCACAAGTCTGAGAGGTAGATTATCCTCTGTTCCTCTAATCTATTTATTATCTCCCTCTTTATGCCTAAATCATGGACCCATTTTGATCTTATCTTGGTATATGGTGTTAAGTGTGGATCCATATCTAATTTCTGCCATACTAATTTCCAGTTTTCCCAACAGTTTTTTCCGAATAATGAATTTTTATCCCTAATGTTGGAATCTTTGGGTTTGTCAAAGATTAGATTGCTATAGATGTACCCTTTTTTGTCCTTTGTATCTAATCTGTTCCACTGATCTACCGGTCTATTTCTTAGCCAATACCAAATGGTTTTGGTGACTGCTGCTATATAATATAGCTTTAGATCAGGTACACTTAGACCACCTTCCTCTGAGTTTTTTTTCATTAGTTCCCTTGCAATTCTTGACCTTTTATTCTTCCATATGAATTTTGTTGTTATTTTTTCTAGGTCATTAAAATAGTTTCTTGGGAGTCTGATTGGTATAGCACTAAATAAATAGATTAGTTTGGGGAGTATTGTCATCTTTATTATATTCGCTCGGCCTATCCAAGAGCACTGAATGTCTTTCCAATTATTTAAATCTGATTTTATTTTTGTGGCAAGTGTTTTGTAATTTTTCTCATATAATTCCTGACTTTTCTTTGGTAGATGGATTCCCAAATATTTTATACTATCAACATTTGTTTGGAATGGAATTTCTCTTTGTATCTCTTGCTGTTGCATTTTGTTAGTGATATATAAAAATGCCGAGGATTTATGTGGATTTATTTTGTATCCTGCCACTTTGCTGAAATTTTGAATTATTTCTAGTAGCTTTTTAGCAGAGTCTTTGGGGTTCTCTAAGTATACCATCATGTCATCTGCAAAAAGTGATAGTTTAATTGAGGAAAATAAATTTTGAAAGGAAATACTGACTTCTGGATAATGAGAACAAACCAAAGGAGAGAAGACAGACTAATGGAGGGAGAGATAACAGGCAAGGACAACAATGAAAAAATAACATAGCTTCTGAGGAAGAAAATAAGCTTTGAGAGGTTCTCTACAGAGAAAAATCAGCCCAGGAGGGATAGAAAGCTCAAGAATTAAATTCTGAAAACATAAAAGAAAGCAGTTTTGATAAAGAGAAACATGAGGTCTTGACTTGAGTACCATTCAAAAACAGAAAAATCACTAAATTTTTTAAAAATAATTTTATTAAATCTTTTGTCTTTAAATCACACGTTTCCCAATGTATTCCTCTTTCCCACCCTATCACCAGAAAGCCTCCCCTTATAACAAAGAAATTTTTAATTGTTAAATTAGCCACAACATACAAAAAAACTTACATTATGTGCAGGGGGATACATCTCCATAGTTTCTGACCTCTGCAAAGAAGCAAGAAACATACCTTAAAATATCTCTTTTTTGAGAACAGACTTGGTTATTACAACTTCACATGATTTCATTTTGATTGTTTTGTTCCTATTCTTTCCATTTACCTTGTTGTGGTCATTGTATATATTGCTTTCCTGACTTTGTTCATTGGTTATCTATTCACTTAAGTTTCCATGCTTCTCTGTATACACTATAATCACTATTTCTTGATGCATGTTAGTATTCCACTTTAATCATGTACCCCAACTACTTCATTTCCTGACAAAATTCTAGAACATATT
This sequence comes from Sminthopsis crassicaudata, assembly GCF_048593235.1. NCBI lineage: Eukaryota > Metazoa > Chordata > Mammalia > Dasyuromorphia > Dasyuridae > Sminthopsis > Sminthopsis crassicaudata. The sequence goes on from NC_133617.1 coordinate 631,719,150, forward strand.
GTTAAAGTGATTCTTAATGAGACTAGAAAAAGAAGTGGTGTTCAAAAACAGCCAGTAAGGCTTTATCAAAAATAGATTGTGACAAAGGTTTTTGATAGGTTTATCAAAGTAGTATAGATCAGAGGAAATATTGTACATAAGATTTATTTGTTGTTCAGCAATTTTCTGTCATTCCTGTCTCTCCATGATACCATTTGGAATTTTCTGGGCAAAGATACTGGAGTGGTTTGCCATTTTCTTTTCTGGCTCATTTTACAGATGAAGAAACTGAGGCAAACAGGATTAAGTAATTGCCCAGGGTCATATAGCTAGTTGAAGTTGGAGAAATGAGTCTTCCTGACTAGGATTCTATCCACTCTACCACTTGCAAAGCAGTATCTTACATGCTATTCTTGTGGACAAGATGGAGAAGCATGGTTTCTGATGCTATTTGGTGGAATGGGAATTGGTTACATGACTGAACATAAAGACTAGTCATTAAAGGGCTGGATATCAGCAATGATGATCCAGCAATACAATTTTTTTTTATAAATTATAGTTTTTGTTTGCATTTTTTGTTTTTCTTCCCAGGTTATTTTTACCTTTGGAATCCAATTCTTCCTTTGCAACAACAATAACAACAACAAATTTCGGTTCTGCACATATATATTGTATCTAGGATATAATATAACATACTTAATATGTATGGGAATGCCTGCTATCTAGGGGAGGGGGTGGAGGGAAGGAGGGGAAAATTCGAAACAGAAGGGAGTACAAGGGATAATGTTATAAAAAAAATTACCCATGCATATGTACTGTCAAAAAATGTTATAATTATAAAATTAACAAAAATAAATAAAAATATAGTTTTTATTTACCAGATATATGCATGGGTAATTTTACAGCATTGACAATTGCCAAACCTTTTGTTTCAACTTTTCCCCTCCTTCTCCCCACCCCTTCCCCCAGATAGCAGGTTGACCAATACATGTTAAATATGTAAAAATTAAATACAATATATGTATACATGTCCAAATAGTTGTTTCAGTAATACAATTATACACAGATCTGTGTCCCAAAGAGATTATTAAAAAAGGGGAAAGATCCAAGTATACAAAAATATTTATAGCACTCTTTTGTGGTGGCAAAGAACTGGAAATCGAAGTGATACCCATCAAATATCATATAGATCTTACCTGCCTTCATGTATTAGGAAACAAATGACAATGTACAATAGGAAATAAATTTCTACCTTTTTTTTTTTAATAAAAGGCAATACTATGAAAGATCACAGGCAGATAACCTATCATCTGACACAAATAAAGATGCCAGTGTCAATTAGTATAGTAAACATTGCCAAAATGTTTGTGGCAGCTCTTTTCGTAGTGGCTAGAAACTGGAAGATGAATGGATGTCCATCAATTGGAGAATGGTTGGGTAAATTATGGTATATGAAGGTTATGGAATATTATGGCTCTGTAAGAAATGACCAGCAGGACGAATACAGAGAGGTTTTGAAAGATTTACATCAACTGATGCTGAGTGAAATGAATAGAACCAGAAGATCTCTGTACACTTCAATGCTGTGTGAAGATGTATTCTGATGGAAGTGGATATCTTCAACATAAAGAAGATCCAACTCATTTCCAGTTGATCAATAATGGACAGAAACAACTACACCCAGAGAAAGAACACTGGGAAGTGAATGTAAATTGTTAGCACTACTGTCTATCTACCCAGGTTACTTATACCTTCGGAATCTAATACTTAATGTGCAACAAGAAAATGGGATTTTCACACATATATTGTATCTGGGTTATATTGTAACACATGTAATATGTATGAGATTGCCTATCATCTAGGGGAAGGAGTAGAGGAGGGAGGTGATAATTTGGAAAAATGAATACAAGGGATAATGTTATAAAAAAATTACTTATGCATATATACTGTCAAAAAATTATAATTATAAATTTTTTTTAAAAAATAAATAAAAATAAAAAAGGAAAAAAAAGCATAGTAAACATTAATAATATTTAATCAATTTTTAGGTAAAAATAGATTTAAATTGAAGTTCTAGTATTTTCTTCCTGCCACCCAGATGATCATTTTGCATATATTCTACCTCAAAGATCCTTATTCTAGACAATAGATCCTCAGGCTTAAGTCAGAGAGGTACAGCAGAAAGAAAGGTGTTCAGTGGAAGTTCTGAATGATTATGCCTGGACAAAGATTGATAACAAATGATAGACCCTTTGAAGGAATAAAAGTAAGGAACTGAGGTATTTTTCCTTTTGCCCTCAGACTCTAGCTTTTCTCCTGGTCATTTGTTTTTCTCTCTCTCTACTTCAAACACTCAATCAGTTGTGACTTTCATCATATTGTTGCTATGTATGTCTCTCTCCACCTCTCATCCTCTATATGTATGTAGCACATATCCCTCACTTTTATTAATATTATTATATTATCTTTTTATGTTACCAGTTGATCTAAGGTTATAAAATCTTCAATGTGCAAACTGGATGTCCATATGTATGATGGTTACTTGTCAGTGGGCCAAGTGGGTAAACTGAACCAACTGAACCGGAGGGTGATTAGTCAGGAATACAAACAGATGCCAAAAGTGGTTTAAATTTCAGATTATGTAAGGGCAGAGAGACAGAACTATTCCTACATGAATAAATACTAGGGAAGGTGATAAAAAAAAAGACTGGTTTGAGGTCTAAACTCCTCTCTCTTCCCGGGAAAAGTGCCCAGCAGATTAGAAAGACTAGCCTAATTGAGAAAAACATTTGGTTTATATTTCACAGATTTAAAGAACACAGCAATATCTGTTAAGGTTGTGTGTGTGTATACACATATATACATATACACATATCTAAATGCGTATTCATATATATACAAACACATATACAAACACACATATATGTATCTTTGTACTACACACACACACACAATGTCAAATAACTATGTAAAAACACAGTACATAAAGCCCTTATTAGGAATTGTGTGGCTTTATAGGCCTTCCAGATTTTCTCATAGATAAAAATGTTATTTTTCTGTGATTCCAGTCATTGCATGAAACTACAGTGTCATCCCAAACTCTAACTAAACTCATTTAAGAGGAATTCATTCTATTTTTCCTCATGGAACAAAGTGGAAAGAAAAAATTTTCAATGATTGAAAAGGACTTACTGACAGAGAATTTTTGCAGACTTTACAATTCAGCCAATATGTCACATTCTTTATGATGTTCCCAAGTGAAAACGCTCTCTCCAACTTCATTATGATCATAGAGCTTTTCCTAGCTCTCTCTAACCCTACCTTGTCATATCATTATTACACCATAAAGTCCTTAAAAGCAAGGGTTATTTTCAAATTTGAATCTTAAGCATCTAGCACATTGTGCCTATGTATACTAGACAATAAATGTTTTTTGAATGAAGTGTAGCTTCCTTGCTTGTGCTTAAAAAAACATGGAAAATGACAGAAGTTCATTGGCATATGCCTGTAATCTCTGCTGCTAGGAAGGATAGGGCGCATGATTCCTAGAGTTCTAGAAGTTTTGAGCAACCAAAAGACTAAAGCCAATAGAGTGTCTGCACTGTCTGATCCAAATATGGGGAACACTGTGGTAAGTGGAAGGCTACCAACTAATCTTATGAGAGGTGAACCTGCCCAGGTCAAGGAAAAATGGGCACATTAAAGATTCCATTTCACTTAGGTTCAATTAAATCATTAGGATCCATCCCCATTAGGATCAAGTGGGAGCTGTACTTCCCACCTGAGTAAAATAGGGTTAAGGACATGCCTAAGTATTAAAGGACAAGTTAGTTCTCCAGAAGGCCCCACAGCTGTGAATCAAAAAACACATGAAGGAATTACAAATCAGCCTTTACTGACGCAGATGAATTGTTGCTTGTGAATTGGGAGTGGTATAAATTGGAGGCAAGAGGGAAGAGGAGAGAGGCAGGAGAGGCAGGAGAGGCAGGAGAGGCAGGAGAGGCAGGAGAGGCAACTGCCTCTCAATCTCCTTGTATTGTTATCATCCTCTCACATGAAGGGATCTATTCTGCTGGTCAGTAGTAGATCCCCAGCAACCACTAGCAGATTGCTTCCATAACAAGACTCAGTCTTAATATATAGTGACTTGACAAATTTGTTCCCTCTTTATTAATTAGGGGAAGATAGAGTCATACAAGGGTGAAGCCCTTGGTTCAAATCCTGTCTCTTGCTTATTCTCTATTTGATCTGAAATAAATCATTTAACCTCCCTAAACTCCAGTTCCCTTATCTGTAAAATGGGGGGAAGAGAAGATGAACTAGATATCTTCTTAGTTTCTAGATCTAGATCACTGAGTCTATAAAGGAGAAAAAGTAAGAGGGCATAAAAAGGGAATCAGAGACAGACAAGTTGGCAGGTTATCCCAGGCAATTGAGAAAATAACATTTTTATCTATGAGAAAATCTGATTTAATATGTATGGGAATGCCTGCCATCTAGGGGAGGGGGTGGAGGGAAGGAGGGGAAAAATTCGGAACAGAAGGGAGTACAAGGGATAATGTAAAAAAAAAAATTACCTATGCATATGTACTGTCAAAAAAATATTATAATTATAAAAATTAATTTAAAAAAAAAAGAAAATCTGGAAGGCCTATAAAGCCAAGCAAGCATGCCTTAATAAAAATTGAGACTCAACTCTCTGGTGGAGATTTTGATACAAGGCTAAATAGATTATTTATAGGATCTCCTCTCTTCTTTCTTTTTCCTTCACTTCCTTTTCTTTTTTTCTTACCTAGGAAAACCTATATTTAAAAAAGCAATGAGATCAAAGGCAAGGTTTCTTAGTCATGTTCCCAGCAGAAAAGCTTTCTAATGTCTCATGAAGATGACTGTCAGCATGGTACAAGAATCAAGATTTAAACTGCTGACAACAGCAGGATATCAAGCTGCTAAAACAGTAAATGAGCAATCAACTTAAGAAAGGTGTTGCTTTGGGGTTTGTTTTGTTTTGTTTTTTTAACATCTTGTAGTGTGTAAATCATCGAGATATTTTATCACCCATTTACTGGCAAACTGCCTAAATTTTAGAAGTAACTTTTTTGTGCAAAAAATAAACCTTTTGGTCTAAAGGTCCACAAAAAAAACCCAAAAACAAACAAACAAACAAACAAACAAAAACCCACCATAGGCATAAAGAACAGGAAAGGAATTAGAAGGTGTTGTAAAAGATGAAACTATTGACAATAGTTTTTGTTACAATGGTTTTATTTTTCTTTTATTTTTTCAATAGGGGGAAGAAGTGGGAGGGCCAGAAAATAAAATTCTTGTTCATTGAAATTTTTTTTAATTAAGGAATGTAATTCTCACTGACCTTGACAGGGTCTTCTCTATCTAGCTCTTTGATGTAATTCTGTGTGTAGCCTACAGTACAGCCCAATATAAAATCTAACACATAACCTTTTCCCAAAGTCACAACAAACAAATCCTAGGAAAGTCAATTAGGTAATTAGATTCCTCCAAATGTTACCATATTGTCCTAAAAAGTTGTCACCTGCTTCCATTGCTATTCTTCTTTCCAAAACACACTGCTAGACCACTATATAATATTGGGTCAGCCTCTATACCAACCCAGAAGCTTAGCATCTTTTTGCTTTTATTTGTTGCCTTTAGACAACCACAAAGTGGGAAAAATCCTGGTGTCCTTGTTGGAGTTATTGGCAACACCTTCCTGCCTCACACTTGATTGACTCCTGCTAACATTTTGGAACAAAAATGAAGCTATGTGATAACAACTTTACATTATTGTTTAATATACTTCTGTCAACTCAGTCTTTAGTATATTAAAATGATACAAGACACAACTTTATTGAAATTACTTTGTGTTGGTAATCTGATGAATACAAGTATTAAGTGAAGTATTTTATTCAACAAAGGTATTTATCAGTGTCATGGAAGACAAAGTACCTTCTGTCAATCAATCAGTCAATAGTCAACACCTACTAAGTGTCAGGTACTAGCAAGTTCTCCAAATGTTCCTATTCACAGATGACATCCGGTTAATTTCACCAAGTTCTGATGAAAAGTACAAAGATACTTCATTTAAATACTCAGAAATGCAAGATAAATGTGTTTAACCATCAACAAAGGGCACTGAACATAAACCTGGGTTTGAACCTTGACCCTACCACTTACTACCTTAATGATATGGTCAATTTACTTAATCTCTGAATCTGGCTTTCCTCATTTATAAATAGGTGAATTCTAAAGTTTCTTTCAGCTCAAGATTTCTTATGATTAAAAATTCATGTTGACCAGATTATGATGTTCAACTAGATATGAAGCTTATCAAACTATTTCATTACAAATGTGTCTTAGTATGAACAGACAATTCTCAGATGAAGAAATTGAAATTATTTCTAACCATATGAAAAGATGCTCCAAGTCATTATTAATCAGAGAAATGAAAATGAAGACAACTCCGAGATACCACTACACACCTGTCAGATTGGCTAGAATGACAGAGAAAGATAATGCAGAATGTTGGGGGGAATGTGGGAAAACAGGGACACTGATACATTGTTGGTAGAACTGTGAATACATCCAGCCATTCTGGAAAGCAATTTGGAACTATGCTCAAAGAGTTATCAAACTGTGTATACCCTTTGATCCAGCAGTGCTATTACTGGGCTTATATCCCAAAGAGATCTTAAAGAAGGGAAAGGGATCTGTATATTAAAGAACATTTGTGGCAGCCCTCTTTGTGGTGGACAGAAACTGGAAACTATGTGGATGCCCATCAATTGGAGATTGGATGAATAAATTGTGGTATATGAATATTATGGAATAATATTGCTCTGTAAGAAATGACCAACAGGATGATTTCAGAAAGGCCTGGAGAGACTTACATCAACTGATGCTGAGTGAAATGAGCAGGACCAGGAGATCATTATATACTTCAACAACAATACTATATGATGATCAATTCTGATGGACGTGGCCTCTTCAACAATGAGATGAACCAAATCAGTTCCTATAGAGCAGTAATGAACTGAACCAGCTACACCCAGCAAAACAACTCTAGGAGATGACTATGAACTGCTACATATAATTTCCAATCCCTCTAATTTTGTCTGCCTGCATTTTGGATTTCCTACACAGGCTAATGGCACACTATTTCAAAGTCCAATTCTTTTTGTACAACAAAACAACTGTCTGGACATGTAAACATATATTATATTTAATTTATACTTTAACATATTTAACATGTATTGGTCAACCTACTATCTGCAGGGAGGGGTGGGGAAGGAGGGGAAAAATTAGAACAAAAGGTTTGGCAATTGTCAATGTTGTAAAATTACCCATGCATATATCTGGTAAATAAAAAATATTAAAATTAAAAATTAAAAAAACCAAATGTGTCTTAGATGTCGAAGATGAACAATCAACAGGATCTCAAAGTGATTAGGAAAATATTACACAAGATTGCATTGGAAAAATGGACTACTTTGATTTTGAAAAGGTCTTTCTCTAACACCAGAAGTCTTGCCCATGATGATGACTGCCCATTAATAAAGAAAAATCTTAGAAGAATTACAATGATAGATAATCCATAGCTCTATGGAAAGACACATAGTGAGCCTAAGTAGGCTACAAGAAATTACTAACAACAGGAATTTAAGAATCTTATTATGGATCTATATTATCTTAGACAGGCAGCATGACGTAGAAAAATGAAAGACCTGCATTTAAGTCCTATCTCTGACACATGCTGGTTGTGTGAATCAGGAAAAGTCACATAATTCTTCTATGTCTAAAGCTATAAGGTACAAAGAAGGTCTTGATCTACATTGGTAGAAGAAGGCAATGAAATCTGAGGTCCAGTCCTAATCTCTATCCTTTCAGTTGTTTAATTCGAATGAAAGAAAACAAGTAAATAGCTTGAAAAGTACTTAAATTTTTTACTATATTTAATATATTCTACTTAGCAAAATTAATGACATTGAGTAATATAACTTATTAGAGGCCTTTTCTACTCAGTTTCTCACCTTGCACCTCCACCCAGTGCCTCTCCTGTGAGATTACTATTCATTTACTCTGAATATATGTTGCATGCACATAATTGTTTGCATATTATCTCCATCATTATACTGTAAACTTTTTGAGAGGAGGGAATTGTGTTTTTGACTTTCTTTGTTTCCCCAAAATTCAGCACAGAGCTTACTACATAGTAAAGGCTTAAATACATGCTTACTGACAAAATGACAAGAGAACAGTAACAAAGTTGGAAAGTTCATTTGAATGGCAGCAGTTAAAAAAAGTGTGGAAGATCTACAATATGCATTAGTGGAAACAGATCCTTCAAAATTTCCAAGAATCCCTTGGCATCCTGTGCAGTGCTTCTGACTATTCTTGTCATTTCACTATCAGGAATATTAATCACAGATTAAAGATTCTAAGACTCTTCCTCCATCAGTAGGATATTTCACAACACAGATTTTTGCAATAGGAACAGTTCTCTGATTCAGAGTCAAACTCCTAAGATGGAACAGACATGTTTTTACATAGATATCATATAATGACACTGTACTTCAAAGTTTTATAAATTAGAAAAACTCATTGGAGCTCCATTGCATATAACCGAAGGCACACGCAGGGCTTGGCTCTGGCATTTAAGATGAATAATTATTGTTAAATGTGTTTTGTAAGACTTGTTGCAAAAACCTATTTGCCTTCCAACAAAATTGGCTTAAGGGAAGAAAATGAAACTAACCTTTCAGATTCTAGGAAGGGTGAAGCTGTGAATGTATGTAAGATGAAGTATCCCACAATGAGTTTCTTCTAGATGTATCAATGTATTGACCAAAGGGAAAAAAACTGGCAGGATTGTAAAAGGGAACTATTAAGAATAGTGTGTCTTGTTTTCTCCCCCAATATAAAATATATGCTATGGATATACTTGGTTCATAGCTCAGAACTGAGGATCAGTTTGCTTGAAGGGCATATCTGTGATGGCATGGCTATTTTGATATAGATTAAACTATTTTTCTATTTATTGATTTATTAATAACAATTATATAACATAAATTAATAAACATATTTAAAATAATTGATAATTAAAACATTGGCCAATTTATTAATAAAACAAACATTTACTAGGCCATCAAGTAAATACAAAATGTCCCTTTGAAATTCACAATCTAGAGAAAGGATAAAATACAAGCATAGATAACTATACTATCTAATAGTACATAAGAGGATGTAGAATAGATTGCATATGAAATCTAGAGGAAAATCCTTACTAAAGGTTCTGGTAGGGGATAGAGAAAGGACAGAGGTAGATTGGGATCTGGGAAGAATTCCTGGAGAAGGTGGCGTTTGAATTTGGTTTTAAGAGATAAGCAGGAATTCAGAGATGAAGATGGAAGAAGGGAAGCATGGGGAAAAACCAAAAACATACAGATAAGAGCCAAAAAAAAGTGCAAAATATATTGGGAAGGAAGAGGTATTCAGTTTGATTAGAGTGTAAAATATGAGTGGAGGAGTAAAATGTGTTAAGTTTGAAAAGGTAAGACAAATTGTGGAGGATCCTGAATGTTGACAATAGATGTAAATCTCAGATGAAACACCCAATTTACTTACATTTTTACCTGTCATGGAAAATTTTATCTCTGCTTCTATAAATTTAAACAAGCCAAACAATTTCTCAAGTCAAGAATATGGAACTCTTCCTAGGAAGCCCTAGGAATAATATGCAAATGCATCTTCCTTATCCAATTCAAAGCAGTGGGGTGAATCAGGAAATGAATGTTTTCCAATGTCTTTCTCCAGAAGTGAAAAAATTCTCAAGCCTTCTATCATTTCTACTTAAGCAAAGAATCTCTCTATAGTGATCAGAGTCAAGTCCAAAATAGATCTTTGTCGCTTCTAACAAAACACATCAAGAAATGATCAGATGTTCTGCTGTTTAAAAAAAGGACATCTATATTCCCCAAATCTCCCATCACTAATTTATCATGCCTCCATGACAGTTTTATGATCTACTCTCCAAACTTTTCTTAAATGATCTGGAGCTTACTCGCAAAACAATGTTGCTTATATTTCTCTCTCCATTCAACCATACTCAAATGCTTTTGGCCATACTTCCCCACTGCATTTCTTCACACTAGTATATTCTAATATTGAATGTTCTTCCACCCTTCTTTTCCCCTTAATCTGTTCCTTTGGAATAAGACATACTACTTAATAAGGCAACTAAAGTGTCCCACTGGATAGAGTGCCAGGCCTGGAGTCAGGAAGACTCAATTGAGTTCAAATTCAGCCTCAGACATACTAGCTGCATGACCCTGAACAAGTCATCTAATCCTCTTTGCCTTGGTTTTCTTATCTGCAAAATGAGCTGGAAAAGGAAATGGCAAACCACTCCTGTATTTTTGCCAAGAGAATACTCAAAAAATTACAAAGAGTTGGACATGATTAAAACAAATGAACAAAAAAAAAAAAAAAAAAAAAAAAAAGCAAAAAATCAGTTAATAGCTATATTATATTCACAAGATCCATCTTACCAATCAATAATATTAGTAATAGTTTAATTTACTTCTTCCTTCTCTTACTCTGATTTATCTCTGGTTTATTCTCTTCCTACATGTCTAACCACTTTCCTTCTCAGTCTCCCTTGCTGGATCATCATTCAAGTATACTCCCTAACATGGATGTCTGCCAAGGTTTTTTCTTAGGCCTTCTTCTCTTCTACCTTTACAATTTCTCTTGGTGACCTCCTGAGTTCTCAGGGCTTTGTTTCTCATCCCTACTCAAGTGACTCTCATATGTTTATATCTAAAATCTTTCTTCTGAGCTCTAATATCATATCACCAATTGCCTGGTAAACATCTACAAGTGAGTGTTCTGTAGGCACCTCAAATTCACCATATCCAAAATGTAACTTATCTTCTCCCCTACTAATATCCCTCTTCCAAACTTACTTATTTCTGTTGAGGAAATCAGCAGCCTTCTAATCAACCAACTCTTCACTTTGTATTACCATCCTCTCCCCCATGACTATTAAGTTGCCAATCTTATCATATTTACCCTAGCATCTCTCCACTTCTCATTTGAACTATTGCTTTAGCCTCCTAACTGGCCTCCCTGTTTCTAGCTTTTCCTTTCCCACCCCATCCTAATCCCTCCTCCACACCACTGCCCAAATAATATTCCTAAAACATAGGTCTGACCATTTCACAACTGTGTTCAAATATTTTCAGTGCTTCCCTACCATTTCTAAAGTACAAACTTTTCATCTTAGCATGTAAGACCCTTCACTGTCTAACTCCAATCTCGCTTTCCAAACTTATCTTACATGATTTTCCTTTATACATTCAATGCACCAACCAAACTGGCTTATTTGTTATTCCTCAATCTCAACATTCTATCTCCTGTTTCCATACCTTTACATAGGCTGGTCCCAATGCCCAGAGACTCCATCAACTCTGCTCTTAAAATCCTCAGCTTGCTTAAAGATTTGGCTCAGGTGCTTTTACACAGAAGATTCTCTGGATTCCTGTTTCCCATATCCATACTGGTTATTAGTGCTTTCGCTTCTTCCTCAAATAATCTTGTATTTACTTATTTGTTCTTATGGTGTAACATTCCCATTCTTTGGAATATACTATTATGGAGGTCAAGGTCAGCTTTTCCTTTTTGTAGTTGCATGTGATTAGCACAATTTTACACATAGTAGGTACTTAAATAAATGTTTGTTGACTTGAATTTTCTTGTTAAGATATACTTTGTGGGAGGAGGGGGTTATGTAGACATTAGAAATCTTGAATTTTATTGTTTTCTTCTTGGAAATATCACCAATGAATTATTGGTCCTCACTACTGATACTTTTTTCTAGGAGGAAAGGCAACATGGAATAAAAGATAGGATGCTAAACTCAGAATCAAAAAGATGTGGTATCCACATCCTGTTTCTGACATTTTTTATGTGAGCTGGGAAGAGGAGGGGAAAGGAACAAGTATTTAAATATTAAGCTCCAACTATATTATGCCAAGCACTATGGCTGAGCACTTGACAAGTAATCTCATTTGGTCCTCATAACAACCTTTGGGACAAGACAATTATAAGACAATTATCTTCTCTGAACTTCAGATACCTGATTCATAAAATTTGCAGACTTTAAGCACTTTATAAGTGTCAGGTATTAGTATCTGAAGTCTCTGTGATGTCTAGGATGGATATACATGTAAAACTCTCTCTCTCTCTCTCTCTCTCTCTCTCTCTCTCTCTCTCTCTCTCTCTCTCTCTCTATTTTGCTAAAAATCTGTCTTGATGATATTCCAAAAAATTACATGTAAACACAGGGTGCCCCAAAAATCTTAGTATAATTTTAAGCTTTAATAGCTTAAAACTGTTCTTTTTTTGGGACACTCTGTACACATTTTCACTAGTTCCCATTAACTGTTATCCATCCATGGCCAATAATTACAGTATCTTGATCCCTGATTTCATCATTCAACTGAAACTGCTTTCTTCAAAATTACCAGTGGTCTCTTACTTGCCAAATCTCACAACCTTTTTTCTCAGTCCTCATCCTTCTTTTCAAAGGCTAGTCCTCTCTCTAGCCTTTGATAATGTTACCCCTCTCTCCTTGATATTCTCTTCTCTCTAGATTTTTATTACATTCCCCTTTCCGGCTTCTCCTATCTCTCTAAATGTTCTTTCTCTTTATGCTTCTCTGGATCTTCATCCAGAACACACTTACTATTTTTCCAAAGGGTTGCCCCCTGGGCCCTTTTCTCTTTTCTCTTTCTACTATTTCACTAAATAGAGAACTAAAATTCCATGGATTCAATTATCATCTTTATGCTGATGATTATCTAGCCCTAACCTCTCCTAAGATGGGATATCTCAAGTTGGATATCAGATAGACACCTTAAACTCAACATGTCTAAAATTTAACTCATTATCTTCCTGCACCCCTACACCCATCCCCAAAAGTCCTCTCCTCTTCTGTTACTATTGAAAATACCACCATCCATGAAATCCCTTGGGTTTGCAATACAAGTGTCATCCTTCATTCTTTACTTTCTCACATATATATACTTCTATTCAAACTGTTGTCAAAGCCTATTGATTCTACCTTTGTAACATTTCTCACATATATCTGACCTTACCACTTCATTAGTACAGGTTTTCATTGATCACACATGAACTATTACATTAGCCTGCTGGCTCTCCTTGCCACAAGTACTCCTCACTACAACCCACCTTCTTCATTTAGCTGTCAAATTGATCTTCCCAAAGTATAGATCTGATATGTCATTTCCCTACTCAAGTAAATTCTAGTGACTATCACTTCAAATCAAATATAGAACTCTTTGTTTAGGGCTGAGAACCTTTTATAACCTTTTCAGCCTTCATCAAGACTATACAGAAAGCAGAAACTTCTAAGTTTAATCTGTTATATATTTCCTATGATAACTGATTTCATTCAAGAAAAGTAAGACTTTTCATTTTCATTCTACAAATTAGATTCCTGCATAATATTCAAAGAATAGTTTAAATTCTGGAACAGGTGTTTTTAATCTAAGGTTAGTCATTTTAGTTTTTTAGCTGCATTTTAAGTCAGAGCAATAGGAGGTAAACCAGAAGAGAGTATTAAGAGAGTAGCAAGAAGAGGATAATCAAAAGTGTCAAAAGGTGCAGAGAATTTTTTTTATATTTAGAATTTTTCCACAGTATATACGCATGAGTAATTTTTTTATAATATTATCCCTTGTATTCATTTTTCCAAATTATCTCCCCCCACCCTCCACTCCCTCCCCCCGATGACAGGCAATCCCCTACATTTTACATTGTTACAATATAACCTAAATACAATATATATGTGTAAATACCTTTTTCTTGTTGCACATTAAGTATTAGATTCCAAAGGTATAAGTAACCTGGGTAGATAGACAGTAGTGCTAACAATTTACATTCACTTCCCAGTGTTCCTTCTCTGGGTGTAGTTATTTCTGTCCATCATTAATCAACTGGAAGTGAGTTGGATCTTCTTTATGTTGAAGATACCCACTTCCATCAGAATACCTCTTCATACAGCATTGAAGTGTACAGCGATCTTCTGGTTCTATTCATTTCACTCAGCATCAGTTGATGTAACTCTCTCCAAGGCTCTCTGTATTCCTCCTGCTGGTCATTTCTTACAGAGCAATAATATTCCATAACCTTCATATACCACAATTCTCCAACTGATGGACATCCATTCATCTTCCAGTTTCTAGCTACAACAAAAAGAGCTGCCACAAACATTTTGGCACATACAGGTCCCTTTCCGCTCTTTAGTATTTCTTTGGGATATAAGCCCAATAGCAGCAATGCTGGGTCAAAAGGTAAGGTGCAGAGAATTTAAGAAAGATAAGGAGAAAAAAATGTCATAAGACTGAACAATTAAGAGATCACTAGTAATTTTGCAGACAGCAGTTTCAGTTGCATAATGAGGTCAGGAATTAAAATATAGTAATTCTTGGCCATGGAAAGAAAAGGAATTAATGAGGCTTAATGAAATATGTATGGAGTATCCCAAAAATCTTAGTGCGCAGTGCAATTTGAATAAGTGTAAGGCCATTCACTAAGTTAGTGGGAATATTCTGGATGAAGATTTAGCAAAAGAAATTGAAAAGGATATTGTATTTAATTTATACTTTCAATATTTAACATGTATTGGTCAACCTACCATCTGAGGAAGGGGGTGGAGGGAAGGAAGGGAAAAATTGGAACAAAGGTTTGGCAACTGTCAATGCTGTAAAATTATCCATGCATATATGTAGTAAATAAAAAGCTATAATTAAAAAATTGAAAAAAGAAATTGAAAAGGAGTAACCAAATAGATAGGAGACACATCAGAAGACAGTATTGTCACAAAAAAACTAGAAAAGAGTGAGTTATCAAGAAAAGGGTGATTGACAAAGGCTGAAAGAAAGTCAAGAAGGATAAGTATGAGAGAAAGTCATTAAATATGGCAACTAAGAGATCATTGTTAACATTGGAGAAAGCAATTTCAATTGAATGATGGGATTGGAAGGCAAACTACAGAAAGTTAAGAGAGTGAGAAGAAAATAGAAATGTTGATTGTATATGGCTTTCTTAAGCAATTTAGCCATGAGAGAGGACTGTTAGAATAGTTAGTGAAAATGAATGGATCAAGCGATGACTTTCTGAGGATGGAAGAAACAATGGTATATCAATAGACAGCAGGAAGGGAAACAGCTAGTTGAAAGGGAGAGATTGAAAGTTAGTGAAATAGAAAAGGAGGGGGAAATCTAGTGGGGAAAAAAACTAGATGGAATAGAATTACTTGTGCATACAAAGTTAGCCTTGGCAAGGAAAGTCATCTCTTCAAGTGAGACAAATGTGAAGGAGATAGTAACAGAAGTCATCTGAGTGACAAAGATGAAAAGGAGAGAAGAAGCAGCTTGACAAAGGGCTTCATTTTTTAGTAAAATATGAAGCAAAGTTCTCATCTGAGAGGGTGGGAGTAGGAGGATTGAGGAGGAATGAAAAGGTTTGGAACAGACACTGTGGTGAGTGGGCTAGTAGTAGAAGTTGATTTCACTGTTAGGGTGAGCTTCCAGCTTAATCATACTTCCTGGATTTTTTCCAAAACCAGCTTATCTTGGATCTTCAGGCACATCTTAGCCTAGGCTACCTACTCGTGCATATGACAACTCTACCTCCTACTCCACTTCTCACCCTTTTTAGTGTGATGACTTTCTAACTTACAATTTAACCACTATTTTATTTTCTTATCTCTGCACCTTCCTCCTCCATTCTGATTCTACTTACTGAGTACTACTTACTACTTACCTAGCCAATGCTAGATGCAAGGAATGACAGGCCCTCTAATCTTAAAGAATGCCACTCATGGGCAAAGATGCCCGTGTTCAAATATTTTGCAAGAGAGTATCATAGTACATTACGTATACATATAGTATATTTGAATCATGACCTGCTTCTTTTCCACCTGGGGCAACCTTTATTGATATTACAAAATTATTTTCATTAAAACATGCAGAACTTATTGCTAGTACAAAGAAATACGGGTGGAAAGCTTACCTTGAAATTATCCTTGATATCCTTGATGCTTCCAAATGTCACTGCAACACTGAAGCATTAACAAAATTAACATTATGAATTTGATCCTAAGATATCTAGACTTTTTTTTTTTTTTTTTTTTTTGGAGCCTGGGTCTCCTCATCTTGCCCAGACTGGAAGAGCAGTGGCTATTCACAAACCCCAACTCCACTGTTGACACAAGGGTTTTGACCCATTCAATTTCCATCTTGGCTAATTTGACCTTGTTAAACGGTAGCCTGGTGTTCCTCCACTCCTAGGGGTTCGTTATATTTACAGACACTAAATGGGCTTTATACTTATTGCAGTTCAAAACTCAGCCTCCATGTCATCTAGTAACAGGGATTGTAGATGTGTGCCACTATGTCCAGTCTCAATTATGTAAATGCATAAAATAAAACACATGGAAAGGACATTCAACTAAACAAGAGAAGCATACTTGCTACTCAGGTATAAGTGCACCTCTGGAATTAGTCACCTTATTGGACCCTCTAATAATAGGTAAGGCATCTTATGTGTTCTTAAGCATTGTTTCCTCCTCTTCTCAGGTTGGGAATATCCTACAGATTTCAAGGTGTCCTTCAAGATTAATCAAGCATTTATGAAGTGCTTACTATGCACCAAACACTGTGCTAAGAGTATTAAAAAACACCATTATCCCAAAATCCCTGCTCTTATGGTGTTTATGTTCTAATAGGAGAGACACCAGCAGCTGAGTTATTAGGAAAGGCTTACTGCAGGAGGTTGATTTGAGTTGAGTCTGTTTCTATTGCTTATTCCTTTGGAGCTAAAAGTAAACTAGGAGTTCTCTGAATGGTATAATGTCCTTAGATAGCTTACTCTTAGAGCCTAGCACATACTCACCTTAAAATTACAAATGTGTTCTCTCCTAAGGCCTTTCCCTAAAGGTCCTAAAATTTACCTGATATTAAACCTTTGCTTCCTGTGGACTCTTTCCCACCATTCTAGAGAACGGATCCTAATAAAGATTAATGTAACTGGGAAGAATGTGGTTTTATTAGTGTATAGGGAAAAGACTTATCCAAAAGATCTTAGTTGTAGTGCCTAGAGATTATGCTACCTCTGTAACAAAAAGATTTTCCTAGGCCTCACCAGAAAGTTCAAGTCAACAAAAGTCAGTATATAAGATGCAATACCTCTTCAAAAATAAAATATGGCAACATCTCCACTCTCCACAAGATTGAAGGGACAAGGCTTTTTTTTGTTTTGTTTTGCTGAGGCAATTAGGGTTAAGTGACTTGCCCAGGGTCACAAACCTAGGAAGTGTTAAGTGTCTGAGCCAGATTTGAACTCAGGTCCTCCTGACTTCAGGGCTGGTGGTCTATCCACTCCCCCACCTAGCTGCCTCTAGGGACAAGTTTTTTTTGTTTTTTTTTTTTAAAAAAAAAGCCTCTTTAACTAACAGAATTATGCCAGTTGCACAAAGTAACCCACTCCACAAGAGAGTGAGTAATTGTGTCGATGGGTTAGTGTCTCCCACTATTCTCCAAAAGGAAAACATCAATCTAAATTTGATAAAAATTCAATTTGACAAAATTAACAGAATTCTAACAGAATTCAGCAAACAATACATGAGGGCTTGATGTATTGATTTTTTGGTCTATAAGAAAATGACAGAAATTTTCCACTTTCTTTGAGAATCAGCTGTTAAACATTAACAAGCACATCACTGAACATAAAATAATGCTTTTGGTGACTTAAGCTGTAATCCTACATGATCAAAAATCATTTGAGATGGGTGGTAGACTCAAGATGAAGAATAAGAACATATTTTTTTTAATATGGCCAAGAATTTATTTTGTTTGACACACATTTGTTATAAGGTTTTTTCTATTCTTTTCCCCTCAAAGGAGAAGTAGAACTGAGGAAAAGAAAAAATCAATTCTTTTTTTTTATTTAAAAAAATAGTCTGAGCTAGGCATGATTGTATAAATTTATAATCTGATCTACTGGGGAGGCTGAGGCTAAAAGCTCTTGAGCTTAAAGCTCTGACTTGTAAAAGTTATCAAACTGTGTATACCCTTTGACCCAGCAGTGCTACTACTGGATTTATATCCCAAGCAAATACTAAAGAGGGGAAAGGGACCTGTTTGTGCCAAAATGTTTGTGGCAGCTCTTTTTGTAGTGGCTAGAAACTGGAAGTTGAATGGATGTCCATCAATTGGAGAATGGTTGGGTAAATTATGGCATATGAATGTTATGGAATATTATTGTTCTGTAAGAAATGACCAGCAGGATGAATACAGAGAGGCTTGGAGAGACTTACATGAACTGATGCTGAGTGAAATGAGCAGAACTAGGAGATCATTATACACTTCAACAACAATACTGTATGAGGATGTATTCTGATGGAAGTGGATATCTTCAACATAGAGAAGAGCTAATCCAATTCAAATTGATCAATGATGGACAGAATCAGCTACACCCAGAGAACCAACACTGGGAAATGAGTGTAAACTGTTAGCATTTTTTGTTTTTCTCCCCAGTTTATTTTTACCTTCCGAATCCAATTCTTTGCAACAACAACAACAACAAAATTCAGTTCTGCACATATATATTGTACCTAGGATATACTATAACATATTTAATATGTATGGGAATGCCTGCCATCTAGGGGAGGGGGTGGAGGAAAGGAGGGGAAAAATTCAGAACAGAAGGGAGTACAAGGGATAATGTAAAAAAAAAAAAAAATTACCTATGCATATGTACTGTCAAAAATGTTGTAATTATAAAATTAATTTTTAAAATTAAATTAAATTAAAAAAAAAAGTTCTGACTTGTAATAGATTATGCAGATCAGGTGTCCATATTCAATTAAGTGTTAATACAGTCAGACTCAGGGAATGAGGGCAGAAGAGGGACTACCAGATTGCCTAAGAGAGGGTATACTAATCAGCAATGGTACCAGGCCTATGAATATCCCTTGAACTTCCATAGCCTGAGCAAGATGACCTCTAAATTCCCTTCCAATATTGATTCTTGAATTCCATTTCTAAGATGAGCAGACCCTAAAAACTCCATCAAAGAGATCAGGCTGCCCCTCCCCACCCCAAGGTTTTCTCATAAAAATATGCTTGGAATGCAACTGATTTGTAGAGAAAGCTATGTACTCAATTGTACTATAGTAAGTCCAAGAGACTGTAATAACAGAAGGGAGTGGTAACATGGAGTCCAGAAAAGGGAGAGTTAAATAATAAGAATTTATCTTTTACGTTATCCAAGCAATAAGATGTTTTCAATGCTGTTCTTTTTACATCTTAATAAAATTAAGTTCTTCTATGTCCAAAGGGCTATCAAATTGTGTATACCCTTTGATTCAGCAGTCTCTACTGAACCTGTATCCCAAAGAGATCTTAAAAAAGGGAAAAGAATCCACATGTGCAAAAAATGTTTGTGGTAGCCCTTTTTGTAGTGGCAAGGAACTGGAAACTGAGTAGATGCTCATCAGTTGGAGAGTGGCTGAGTAAGTTATAATATATGAATATAATTTTCTATATTATTGTTCTGTAAGAAACAATCAGCAGAATGATTTCAGAAAGGCCTGGAGAGACTTATATGAACTGATGCTGAGGAAAGTGAGTAGAACCAAGAGAACATTGCACACAGCAACAAAATCATGTGATGATCAGCTGTGATGGACTTGGCTCTTTTCAACAATGAAATGATTCAGGCCAATTTCAGTAGACTTGTGATGAAGAGATTCATCTGCATCCAGAAAGAGGGCTGCTGGGACTGAATGTGGATCACAACATAATATTTTCACCTTTTTTGTTGTTTGCTTGCTTTTTTTCTCATTTTTCCCTTTTTGATTGAATTTTTCTTTTTTTCATTTTCTTTATTTTTTATTAAAGCTTTTTATTTACAAAACATATGCATGAATAATTTTTCAACATTGATCCTTGCAAAACCTTGTGTTCCAAATTTTCCCCTCCTTCCCCCATTCCCTTCCCTAGATGATAGGTAATCCAATACATGTTAAATATGTTAAGTATATGTTAAACCCAACATATATATATATACATATTTATATGGCTATCTTGCTGCACATGAAAAATGGGATCAAGAAGGAAAAAAAAACTGAGAAAGAAAACAAAATATGCAAACAACAACAGAAAGAGTGACAATGCTATGTAATGGTCCATTGTCAGTTTCCACAGTTCTCTCTCTGGGTGTAGATGGCTCTCTTCATCACAAGATTGTTCAACTTGATTGGATTTTTCTTGTACAGCATAATAAATGTGGAAATATATTTAAAGGAATTATATGTGTTTAACCCATATTGAATTACTTGCCATATAGGGGATTGAGAGAAAAAAAGGGAGAAAATTTTGGAACACAAGATTTTGCAAGCATAGATGTTTAAAACTCTTTGCAAGTATTTTGAAAATAAAAAACTATTATTAAAAAATAATAAAATTAAATTATTTAAAACAAAAGATACCCAATATGGAGAGAGGTAATTCATGAAGTTAACAAATTCTAATAATGGGTATCATTTCCACATAAGTCTGTAAACCAACTTATAATGAATTTAATTGGTATGGAATCAGTACCCTTGTAATCTGGTCACCTTAAGAAGGGCCATCTGACTCTGAAAAGCTGATATGAAACTCTGATACATATAAGATAAATGAACTAGATACCCAAGCTGACAATAAGTTTCTGACAATAAGTTGCCATGAACCCTTTTCCTGTCAATCTGTGCAAAGAAGATAATTGTCCTTAGAGAAAAGTCTCCAGACTAGAAAGAGTGAAAAAACAAAAGAGTAACTTTAGAAGAAGTCTATAGAGTCTAAAAAAGAACACAATCAATGAAAGAGGAATAAGGGCTAAGTCATTTATAATTTGATTTCTGAAAATCATAACTTTGTGTGGCTTTTACTTAGTTTTCATTTTTTCTCACTAATATATGGTATCTGATCTGCTGACTATTACCTTCTTCCTTCAGATTCTTTCCCTTTGGCAGCTCTGATGGAAAAAATAAAAAATAAAAAACTTTCCTATTTAAAAACTGTCCTACTAAGCTCAAAAAATGAGAGGTACTTTTTAATCAGAAAGATCTAGGTTCAAATAGTCCTTCTGACACATTCTACAAAGGCAAAGACCAGTTAAAATCTGTAAATCTACATCAGTGGAGAGAGTTCCTATATACAGGGCTTTCTTTGCCTGATAAAATAACAGTTATGTGCCAAATATGTTTCAAATCAGTTAGTTGATTCAAGAAAGAAAAAAAAAGTGTTCTTCTAAGTTTTTTTTTTTTTTATGTTCAAGGACCAAGTCAAGAACCCTTGCTCTAGGGACCAAGCAAGAACCCAGTCTCAGAACTATAATGTCAGTAGTAAAATGCAAATTAATCAATAGATAAAAGGAAACCTCAAAAAATTATAGATTTGAGGACTTATCCCTCATTCAGAAACTCTTTTTCATGCTGCTGAACCATGATATTTGGGGATTTCTTGTGATTCACAGGTATCACAGAGGAGATAGCAGGAAATTCTGTTGACACTATAAAAAAAAGCAGAAAAGAATGTTCTCTCCCATAAAAAGGCTGCTATGTCTTTCAAATAATGAAGATAGTCTCTATGTCACTCTCTGATAATGTATGCAAACTAATTAAGGACATTCTATTTAGCAGCTCACACCAATGGAATGTACGTCATTTTAAATAGTCTTATTACTGTGGGATAGATCTGAAGATTTCAGAGTCAAAGCATCCCCAAAGGCTGGTCCTTTGGTTGGGTGATTCTTTCTCTTTTTTTGGTGGGGGTGATGGGAGGAAAGTAGGGAGCTGAAGTAACATCAGCTTGAAGGACCAGTGTATAAACCATTGTACATAAACCAAGACCCAGTCTACAAAGCCAGAAAGATTCCAAATTAATTCTAGATAAGTTGCAGCCTTAAATAAACTGAACAAGGGGCAGCTAGGTGGCGCAGTGGATAGAGCACCAGCCTTGAATTCAGGAGCATCCAAGTTCAAGTCTGGTCTCAGACACTTAACACTTCCTAGCTGTGTGACCCTGGGCAAGTCACTTAACCCCAACCTCAGGGAAAAAATAAAATAAAATAAAATAAAATAAAATAAAATAAAATAAAATAAAATAAAATAAAATAAAATAAAATAAAATAAACTGAACAATTACAGCTAGGATAGGCAGTAGTGACATCCATAAAGCCTTTCAAATGTATGATGGTTTTTATTGTTTTACTATTTTTATATTTTTAAAGACATGTTTGACTGTGTGCTAGTTGTGAAACATACCTACATTACCTACAGAGCACCAGCCCCACCTAAAGGAAATAATGTAAATTGCAAGCACTGGTTACTTTAGCACCTCTGAGCAAATTCAAACCTAATTGAATACTATTATGGAAAGCAATGAATCAATGAATACATACATATGGGGGGGGGGGGAGAAAGAGGGAGAAGGAAGAGGAGTGGGGAAGAGAGAGAGAAAGAGAGAGAGAAGAGATAAAGAGAGAAAGAGAGATAGAGAGAGGGGGAGAGAGAGAGAGAGAGAGAGAGAGAGAGAGAGAGAGAGAGAGAGAGAGAGAGAGAGAGAGAGAGAGAGAGAGAGAGAGAGAGAGGGAAAGAGAGAAAGAAAGAGAGAGAAAGGAAGAGAGGGAAGTAGAGAAAGGGGAGAGAGCGAAGGAGAGGGGGGAGGGAAGAGAGAGAAGGGAGAAAGAGAAGGAGGGGGAGAGAGGGAAAGAGAGGGGAGGAGAAAGAAGGGGGAAGAGGGAGAGGGGAAGGGAGAATGTTGCTACAACAAGAGTACCCTGACCCTAGAATATGGAAGCTCTGCTATGGATTAAGTCCATGATCACCTATATCCCAGAACATCCAATTATTGAAGCCTAAAAGTTAGGAGAATTTCAGTACTCAAGCTCAGGACTTGTTACCTTTAGAAGCTAAACGGGTCAAGACTAGTGGATCTGTGCTCAGAGAGACTTCAATTGGAGCTCAGGATTCGAAGGGACTCATGATTTGAGTCTCAGAACTCTGCAGGGTCCTGAGAGGCTCAGGACAAGAGACTATCACTATAGTAACATCATGAGTCAAACAGGTTCGTGAACTGGACTAGGAACTTTGTCACCATTATAACATGAATCCATTGGAACAGGTTTTCTGATCTCAAAATAACCAACTGATATTTGAAACGCAATTTATCAAACTTCCAAGCCCATAATGGATGCTGCCTATATCTTTGCCCTCTGCTATTTGGTTAGATTTTCTTTTTCAAAGAGCTCATGTCTTCAATTATCACTGCAAAGCTCTCTGACACCATTGACCATCGTCCTTTATTCTCTCTGCTCCCTGAGAGTTCATGTATTCTCTTGGTTCTCCTCTTGTTTAGCTGTCACTTCTCTGGATACCAACCATGTCCCATCCCTAAACTATGGGCATTCTCCAAAGTTCTGTAGCAGGCTCTCCTCTCTTTCCACTCTCCCTCAGTGATCTCATCAGTTATCATGAGTTCAATTATAATTCTACCACCTATGAGTGTCCCCCAAGGTTTTGTCTTGGACCCTCTTATTTTATCACTTTATACTATGGCACTTGCTAATCTTATCCCTTCCCATGTGTTTGATTATTATCTCTATTCAGATGATGCCAAAATTTATTTTATTTTATTTTATTTTTTCCTGAGGCTGGGGTTAAGTGACTTGCCCAGGGTCACATAGCTAGGAAGTATTAAGTATCTGAGATCAGATTTGAACTCAGGTCCTCCTGAATTCAGGGCTGATGCTCTATCCACTGCACCACCTAGCTGCCCCTGATGCCAAGATTTATATATTCAAACCCAGTCCCACATCACCAACTGCCTATTAAACATCTCCAATTGGATGTCCACAGGCTTTTCCAACATGTACAAAACTATAATTATTACCCCCAAAAAATTCATTTTCCCTAATTCTTTTGAAGGCACTACCATCTTTCCATTTATCAGGTTTATAATCTTGAGTCATTCCTGATTGTTTTCTCTCCTTCCCCTATTCCTCATTCAGTAGTTCTCTTCTTGATTCTACTTTCATGTCTCTTAAATACATCCCCTTCTTTCCACTAAAATGGCTGCCATGCAAGGCCAGATCCCTAACACCTCTCACTTGTATTATTTCAAAAGCTACTTAATCCATCTTCCTGATTCAAGTCTTTCCCCCATCCAATCCATCCTTTATACAATTGCCTAATTTAAATTCCTGAAGCCTAGTTCTGATATACTTCAAGAAGCTTAATAACTCTCTATTTTCTCGAGGCTCAAATATCTCCTCCTCTGTCTGACATTTAAAAGTCTTCACAATCTGGCTCCAGCTTTCTGGATTTCCAGGGTTAATGCATTTGCATTCTAATGCAATCAGCCTGTTTTCTTCATCCATGACATTACATTCCTATCTTCATGTCTTTGTATCAGTTATTCTTTATGCCTAGAATGAACTCCCTTCTTACTTCCTTTTAGAACCCTTAAGTTCCTTTTAAGATTCAACTCAAGTGCCATTTGTTACATGAGCTCTGTTCTGACATTCCCAAGTCCTGGTATTCCATTTCCCATCATAAAATCTTGTGTTTACTTTGTATATATTGTGTATTTTATATATATTTTGTATTTGTGTATATAATTTCCCCAAGTAAACATGAGTTTCTTGAAGGGAGTAACTGTCATTTTGTCTCTATTAGCATTAGATGTTTGGCACACAGCAGATATTTAATAAATGTTTGTCAAATGTATGTAATTAATTCCCAAATTTATATTTCCAGCCTTGTTCTTTCTTCTGAGCTGCAATTTTATATTTACAACTACTTGCTGTCCATTTCCATTTCAATATCCAGCCATCAACTAAAATTCAATAAGTCCAAGGCAAAGTCATCAAGTTTCACAAGCCCAGTTCTCCCTACTGATATGTCAAAAGTACTATCATTTTTCTACTCACCCAGATCTTAAAACTTGGGATCATTTTTTTCTTTCTTCTTCCTCATCCTCAAGTTACAACTATTCACAAATCCCTAATGATTACTCCATTTTTTTTTCAGGTCTGTAGTACCTGGGTCAGGTAAAAACCAGTTTAGAGCTGTGGGTATATAAGTCCTTGAACAACAGAACCCAAATTTGTGAATGATTTCAGCCCAGAACTTAATATTCATTATGTTCTGAAGGGTTTTTTTGGTTTTGTTTTTAAATATTAAAACACTTGGATTTAGATCATCTTTTCCATCTCCCAGGCAACACATTTTTTTTTCTACCTAACCACCTGAGCTCATCCCATATGGCTCAAAACTGAAGATATTCCAGGCCAAGAGCCTTAAGTTACAACTGGTTCTGAAATATCAGTATTTGTATACAGAAAAAAAAAATACCAAGACTCAATTCCTTGCCCCACTTTAACAGGGAAAAGTCCTTTTCATTCTAAACAAGAGTCAAGGACTATTGAGATAAGGGCCTAAAGATAGAGATGGTTTATCCAGAAACAGCAAGACAAGGACAGATACTCTATTTACTCAAACTTTTTTATTCTTTTTGTAAAATTTACTCACTGCCTAACATTTTTGTATAAACATTACAAGTTGTGTGCAAAGAGGGTTAGTAACAGAGGAAGAGGAAAGGAAAGAATAGGGAAGAGAGCCAGAGGGGTGTTTGGGTGCAGAAGGTGAAGAAACCCACCAAAGGGGCCTCTCCTATCCAAAATGCCACTAGCTCTAAGCACAATTCTGCTGCTGAATTCTCGATGCATTTTTTTAAAGTCAAGGATCATTTCCACTATCCCCAATCCTACTCATCCATTCCAAGGACTCAGCCCTTCCAGCTACCCAATCAAACAATAAGCCTGATCCCTTCTTTCCATGGCCTCTCTCACGATTAACTTATAAGGGGAAAGGCGAACAGGAAGTGAGAAGGCCTTCTGTTCCTCTTGCTCTTGGTTTACAGGAGCAGATCCATGGGTAGAATCTTTCTTCAGAGAAAATATGGACGTGGTCTCACACAAGCTTGTCTTCTCTTCAGTCATCAGTATTATCTACCAGACTCTAAGATACTTAAGGGCAGGACCATAGCTTACCTATTGTCTCTTTTTCAAGCTTAATGGAGTGGTCTGCATACTGGCAGTGATTAATGTTCATTAGAACTATTCCATCCACTGCTAGGAAGTCTAAAGAGGAAATGGACCAAAGATATCCAGGTCTAGCACAAGATCTCTTTCCTCTCTTTACATAACTTGCTTTAGAAGGTGGATTCTGAGAAGATTGTCGGAGGACAAAGTAGTTATTCTACCTGACCTTTCCGGGAAAAGAGGGGAATATAAATGTCTCTCCCTCCAAAATAAAAGTCACTAAAAGAAATTTATAATGCTCACCTCAAAATCCCACATCTTGTGCTAACTCAGAGGAAATAAATTATATTCCCTCTCTCTACCCCTCCACTGCTCTATTAGGGAAAACTTTTAAAATTAGATTCCCCTCTCCCCTTATCTTTATGCCCCAGTGTTCCCGGTCCAATCTTTGAGTCTATTTTAGACATTCCCAACACCTTACCTCTTAAAAGATCAAACTCAATCACTGCAGGGTTAGTTCCCAAAGTCCTGCCTTCTCCAAGTACCTGCTCCCTAGACCTTAAGAACCCCGAATGGAAGAACCTTAATATATGTTTAACGATCGGTTTAACTTACTTCCCCATCTCTATCCTTTTCAGGAACCTTGACAACCCTAATAAAGAGAACTCAGCCTCCGGTTCCAGAACCACTATCTTTTAAGCTTCAGATCCCTAACTCCTCAGCCTAGAATGGTCACTAACCCCTGCTCCCCACCGCACCCTCCCATTGGGATCCCTTTCCCCACCCAGGCCAGCCTGCCCTCTCCCACCCTTCCCACCCTAGATATCTCCGAAAGTTCATTCAGCTTCTTTGATCATCAAGGCTACCTTCGCCCCCTTCCCCAATGTCTCCTATCCCCTCTTCATCCACCAGCTGTGGCCCAGACTCTCCGGGCCCCAGGGAAGGTCCTGTTAACCCCAACCCGCTGCCACCTCCTCCCCCGTGAAGCTGCCGTTGATGTCGCCGGGCCTGAGCTTTGTGGCGGAAACCCTCGCCGCAGTCTGCGCATGTATAGGGCCGCTCCCCTGAGTGGGTACGCCGGTGGCGAAGCAGGTTGGAGGAGACGCTGAAGCGCTTGCCGCAGTCCGCACAGGCGTAGGGCCGCTCACCTGTGTGCGTGCGCTGGTGCTGAATCAGAGCGGAGCTCTCCCCGAAGCGTTTGGTGCAGTACGCACAGCCGTAGGGCTTCTCGCCCGTGTGGATGCGCTGGTGCGTGACCAGATTGGAGTGCTGCGAGAAGCCCTTGCCACACTCCCCACAGCGGTGGGGCCGCTCACCTGTGTGCGTCACCTGGTGCCTGACTAGATCGGTGCTTCGGCTGAAGCCCTTCCCACATTCCCCACAAATAGTGGGCCGGTCCCGGCTCCGCCGCCGGCGTTTCCGAGGTGGTATCTGGGGCTCCCCACTGCCGGGACTAGGAGGGGCTGCTACTGATGCTGCCATCGGAGGCAAAACCATCAGCTCCTTAAGCTTTTCATAGCCGCGGGCAGGGGGTAAGGGAGCAGGGGGCGCCAGCTTCCGGCCCCGACCCCGACCAGCCCCCACACCACGAAGCAACCGTGGCTGCCGTAGCTCAGGTTCCTCCTCTTCCTCTTCACCATCCCCGGATGGAGTTGTGGCCAAGAGCGGCTGTGGGCTGCCATTTCCCTCCTCCTCTTCTTCCTCATTCTCACTCCCAACTCCTAAAGGGGAAAGGGTAGGATGGAGGGAAAGAGTCCGGCTAGCAGTCTCGAGACCACTGAACCAGTCTGGTCTGCTATTGAGAATTTGGGGATCTTTCTATACATCCCCTCCCACCTTCTTTTTCTACCACTCGTCCTTTACCCCAACCTAGCTAGGTCTGCACGTGATGCCAAAATAATAACCTTTTTGGGGTAGGGACTGAATAAAATAATTGTGGGTCTACGCTTAAAATAGTAATGTGATACAAACGTCATTGGTAAGGTAATGGAAAGGAGAAAGTGAATGTTCAGGTAGAAAAAGGCTAATTCTCAATCAAGGATTAAGCAAGGAAAGAAGTACCTCCATCTACAAGCTAATTTTCTGAAAAGTTCTGGGACCACAAGGAGGAAGGCAGGGTGACAATGTCAACCATATATCTGAAAGATCAAGGGCTACAAGACAATCCCTAATGCTTTTTTTTTTTTTTGGGGGGGGGGAGACTAAAGCACATATTTTTCTCCTCTGAAATCAATTCATCATCCTGACTTTACTTTTTGTTTTTTAAACCATCCTCTCACCTCACTTTACTTAATCCAGCTATTTCCATTTCTACCTCAAGTTAAGTCAAAACAAAATAAAATAAAAAATTCCACCATTTCAAGCCATTTTTCCTTTGATAAGCTAAAGACATAAAGTGCTTTCAAATCTGTCTTTGATTCTAAATAACCGGAAAGAAGGGATTCGATTAATCACAAGATGATAATTAAAATTAATCAGGACATTTTTGAAATAGGTATCCTTAGAATAAAGAAAATCCTTCATTCATAAAAAATAAGAAAAGTTCATTATTTTCACAATCAAATGTAATTATTTTCAAAATAATGAATTGTTTCAAAGTTGCTTAGTAAAAATCAATGTGTAGAAACTTTTACCAAAAAAGAACTTACAAAGAATACTAAATAAATAAAAGTACTGCCCCTTCAAATGCCTAATAACTCTCATAAAGGCTGAAAAATAATAGGAGCTACTAAGGCCAAAATAAGTCTCTTTAAAACTAAAAACTTGGAGTTACAGGGATATTTTACAATGGGATAGAGTGGTAAAACAAACACAACAGAATTTACTATGAATCAGAACTCCCCAAAAGAATAATTGAGAATAGTAGTGCAAGTGGATATACCACTTTATACTTTTTAAATGTTCTGCATCCATAATTTCCCATAGGCTCATAGTTTCAGGTATAATATTTCAGTTCTAGCACAATATCTTGTATTTTGTGACTTATACTTGATGTTTTATCAGAAATTATCATTCTTTCTTTTTTCAAAGAATATAATTGTAAAAGATTTCCTGAATTCATAAATGTGATTTTTATGATTTTTCCCTAAAGGATCATATCTTCAATTTTGTGATAAAACCCAATAGGAAAAATGTCATTTGATAAACATAAATCTTGTTCAACTGCAAAAATTTTCAGGAAAACCTCTCTTCCATAAAATAAAGCAAACCAAAGCCTGGTTATACCTGCATGTGATTTTCTTTCAGCAAAATTTTCTTTATATTTTCCTTAGACTAACAGCAAAATGGGGTGAAGATAGCCCTTGAAAAAAATCTACAAAGTTGATAATCTGCATGTGGATACTTGAAAGCTGACTTGATAATCTAATTTAATTTCACAACAACCCTGTAAGGAAAAGAGAGGCAAGTATCATTTATTCCCATTTTCCAGATAAAGAAAGTAAAACACAGAAAAGTTATAAGATGAATGCTAGGCAACAAAAAGATTCAACAGCACAGTCAAAACTAAAATCCTAGTTCAGTTTTTCATTCATTAAGCTTTTCTAACTACACTCTATGCCATTTAGGGTTCTTAAGCCACTGAAAGGAAATTCTGTTCCTTCAGAATGTAGGTGGCAAATTAAAGTTTGGCTAAAAATGATCACTACAGGGTTCTAGCTAGCATATCATAAATGGAAAGCTATTAATCCTGAAAAAGCCCACAAATGTAGGAAATACTGCTGAGGGTTCAGGATTTATGAATTAAGCAAAGATGAAATAGAAAGGCAAAGAGTAGAGACCAAAAATAGAAGAAGTAAGAAAGAATAGAAATAAAGGGATATAGCAAACATAGATCAAATTTAGGGATGGTAGAGAGATTAGAGAACACCTAGTTTAACTCTCTCATTTTGAAGATGAGGAAATTGAGGCCTATAAAGTAACTTTCTCAGTATCACAAATGAAGTAGCACAACTAGAATTTGAATCTGAGCTTCTAGGATTCTATCTAAAGCTTTTCTTTGTTTTGGGCAATTTTGACACTTTTTTTTCCTAGATTATACTCAAGTCATCCAGGATGCATCTATCAGAAATTTGCTATATTACATGCTATTATTCCATGATGTAAGATAGGAGGGACCCAGATCTTTTCTTCCTATCCCCTACATACATACATATATACACACACAGAAAGGAAAGAAATATGAAAAGAAACCTATTTCCAAACAGAAAAACATTTCCAAGCATATTTAAGAGAAAGTAGCCAGGAAGCCCCAGTCATAAACAGGAGAGCCCAGATCTGTAAAACTTCATGCCTTCAGGGAAATTTCTGCCTTTCTCTATGTCTTAGTTTCTTTCTTTGCAAATATATGAGTGCCAAAATAGATTGATCAGTCAATGAAAGCCACTGGCATATACCAATTTTGAGATTTTATATCTATATACACATATAAATGCATATGTGTATGTGTACACGTGTATATACACATGCATACATGTACATATATAATACACACATATGTAATATGTATCTTAAATATGTGTATATACTGGTACAGCCTAGTCAATTTTCTAGTCTGTAAATATCCATCCCCAAATCTACACTTCCATAATATCCTGATTCTTTGTCACAAAAGTATCATCACTTTCTACCCTATGAAAAGATTGTGCTAAAGACCCCCAAACTCAACCTTGAATGGGTTCCCATTTCCCTTAAGTCTGTCTGTCTCTGACACTGAGTGTCTTGGAACTGTGTGAAAATGACCATCATCCAGTCCTTACAAAGAAATGTTTCAAAGGCTTGGGGGAGATGGCCTCTTACTTTCTTCCCTCACCTGAATGAACTCCTTGCGGGATATCCCTGTCCTCAGAGCATCGAAGGTCCAGCACACATGCTTCATCCCCTCGCTCCATCTTGGAGGTCAAGTTGAGTTTCCAGGGAGCTCTGCTCAGAGGGAGGAAGGAAACAACTCAAATCACTGACTCTCTCTGAGGTGAATCAAGAAACAAAGAGCTCCTTCATCCTAGTACCTATGTGGCCTTTCATTCCCTTAGGAGAAACACTGACCAACTTTCTCATAAATCAACTGTTAAAGGGACCTAATAAATCCATGTGTTACTGGTCAGTCTCTTGATAAAAGGCAAATCGGCTACATTACTATTCCTAGTCTCTCCCTATGCCCCTCCCCACCAAAAAATCCATCAAAAGAAAAACCATTAAATTCACAAAAATGCCACCTCTTTGTCCCCATCAAACTGAGACACATAAAGACAAAGTCAATACCCATCAGTGAAATTTCAGAAAAGCCAGAAGAAAGAGGTTATGATGGAGTTCTGCACAAAACAACAGAAACTGCCGGACACTGCATGGTCCAAATACTATTTAAGGAATATGCATAAAAATGTTAACACCTCCTCTCCAAGCTCAGTTGTTATATAACTATAAATTAAAGTGAGGTGAGTAGGTGGAATCCTAAGAAATAGGTAAGATTAGAGCTATCAGAAGAGAGAACATATATCACTGCCTTGTCAGTTAGTAATCTATAACCCTGCTTTCCAAATCCTGAAGTTTCTTCTGAGCCTAAGGATTATGCAACAATTTCTTGGAGACCTTCAGACTTGGAAAGAACACACAAATAGAAGAGACCCACCTTCTGGTCTATATATTGCTCTTCCCCAAAAACACTGCTTCTTTGTCCTCTCTGCCTCTCTGCAAAACACTGATATTCAAGAGGCTTCTTCTATTAAAGCTCTCCTCAACACTTGTTTATATGAAACCATCCCCCAACCTCCTATTTCAAGCTTTGCTTAACATGTGATTTCACCAAAAATTTAAACTTATTAAATAACAAAAAACATAACTGTCTTAGTTATTTAAGTTAGATATGGTTCATGTTCTTAGGGAATGTAGAATTCTTGGATATTGAATGCAGAGGATCTATGTAAATTTAATAGAACACATATAAAGAAAAAAATTGTATAAATGATAAATGCATATAAAAATAATAATTTGCAAATTTCAGTGTGTAGCTGATGTTGGAAGGGTTCTCATAGAAGATATAGAGTTAGAGTCTAAAAAACTGGAGGGATTTTAAGAGGAAAGGAAAAGAAAAGGTAACAAATATGTGTAAAAGTTTGAAGATTTGTCTAGTAATTATTGAGAGAACTTTTTGCAAGGCAGGGTAAGATGTTACATAGAAAGGGTACTGGGTGAAGCAGTTCTCTAACAACTAAACATAGGATTTGGTGCTGGAAACAACTGGGAAAAACTACATTAGGGCTCTATTCTGGATAAATTGCATTTCTGAGGCCATTCTAGCTATGGCAAATATAAAATTCTGAAGGGCAATGATCGTAAAAATCCAAGAAGCTAAATTAGAATAGGACAAGGGTTTTGATGATTACTTTAAAGTGAAGGAACAGAAATGAAACACTGGTGCAAAAATCAGAGAAATATAGTAATGGATAAGACTGGACATAGTTGTAAGATATGAAGGCAAAACATGTTTCTTAATTACAGGCTCAACAGATAAATAATATAAGAATCTAGATGATGAGGGAAGCTAACAGAGGGCAGAAAGCAAAGATACTTCAATTTTACTAGAATGAATTTCCAATGACAATAAAATACCTTTGTGGAAAGAGCCGTGCAGGCAGCAGGAGCTGTCCTGGCCTAGCAAAAAGAGTCCTAGGCTATATGAATTTAACATTATATTAATGTTAGACAGCTTTAGAAAACATCTATTGAAACACCCTCACTTTAAAAATAAGTAAACTAAAGCCCAGAAAAATTAAATGACTTGCTCAGTATTACACAGAAACAGAGTCAAGACTATCATTTGGACCTGCTTTATAAACTTCAAGTTCACTGTTCTTCCTACTATATTGAACTATGTCTCTAGTAATTTATGTTCCTAGATTACTTATGTTCCTGATTACTGCACACAGGGCAACTCAAACTTTCAGAAAGAAACATCTCTTCTAGGAAGTGAATACTTAATGCTATCACCACGATGATCCCTAACTTCTTTAAATTCTCACAGCCTTATCATTTATACCATCTATTCTAGTGCTTAATCAGATCCACCTAGCACTGCCATATAAACATTTCACAACTAAATTATAAGTTTCCAGAAAATAAGAACCATATTAAAATCATCTTTGTATTACCCACAGCAAACAATTCCTTGTATAATATGAAGCACTCAATAAAGACTTATTGAATTACATAATGAAGCCAAAAACAGATACTGAGAATCCCAAGAGAGACATTCCCCAATGCCCAATAGGTTACCTATTATGAGGGCTCTTTCAACAGTAAGACCCTATGATTTACTATGACAATAGAGAGACACCCAAAACACAGATAGGATCAGGAAGCAAATGAAGAGGGCAGAGGTTAAAGGGTTTATTAGGGCAATGGCCATATTAAATGTACAAGTAGTTAGGCTTTAGAAGAAGTTAGGTCTTCCAGTTTAGAACTGGAAGAATCATAGATTTCATGTGATCCAGATCTCTCATTTTACACAGACGTAATGGAGATTGGGACCATTATGAAATCATGGGGAATTTTACCAAGGGTACAGAGCTTAGCCTCATGTAATTACCCTTACTGTCTAAGGTAGCTCATAGCTACTTCCACCAGCCACCTCAAGTTCTATAAGGCTCAGTTCTATCACTTTTTGAGAATGTCAGTTTTCAAAGGTTAATAGACAAAAAAGCCAGAGAAGCACTGGTCTCGAAACAAAATTTTGTCATAAGGAAGTTATTATGTATTACATGGTAGAAGAAAAAAGAAAGAATCTATACTGAAAAGAATTCAGAGCAAGTTGAATGTTCAAAAGATTAAGAACTAGTAATAATGCTTTTTAAGTGGTAAGCACTCAATAAATATTTATATTTCATTTCATGGATGGTAAGCTCTTAAAAGATCTAGGACTTAATGTCTGCCTATCATGAAAAAACAATTAATGATGTCCTAGGACCAATAAATCTTCAGTGTTTTTTGGTTTTGTTTTTGTTTTTTAAATTACAATGGAGATTTAGACAACTTCTCCAATAGTTCTTAGTCTTTCTTTACAATTTGGTCTACTTAATACATCAAGGACTTCCAGCCATTCAATCCGGACAGAAGCCTTGACCAATGAATTTAATATAAATCAAATATGAAGTGGAGCTTAAGACCTTGGGGAGGGGAAAGGACAAGGGGATGAGATGAGGTAGTTGTGTAAGTTTCTTGGGGTTTTTTTGGTTTTATTTTTGTTTTTGTTTTGTGGGAAGAAGAGGTGACCATTAGGAAAGAAGACCAATGGGATAGGTCCAAATGCAAAGAAGGAAGGTATAGGCAGTATGAGCCTAGTGAGGCCATTCCCAAAGCATAGAGGTGGAACAGGTGGTCAAATGACCAAAGGTAGATATGGTCATTCAGTTTAACCAACGACTTTATTAAATACCAATTACAATGCATTTGCTTGTCAGGAGAAATACAAAGTTAGATAATATTCTTAAGGAACTGGTTAATTAATAAAATGATACATAAGTACCTAAAAAACAAAACAAAACAAACAAACAAAAAAAAAAACACAACACAACACACAGAGCATACATAGGAAGGGTACAAAGCTAGATGGTGGGGAAGAAATGATGGTACAGGACCTGAAAGAACTAAAAGGTTGAGAAATCCAACTCCTGATGAAAAGTAAGTTCCAGGAAGAACAGCAGTATTTGAAGGATGAAAGAGAAGTCAGAAGGGGTTAAAAGAAAGAATCAAGAGGAGAGTCAAGAAAGGAGAAAGAAAATCAAAGATAGGGAAAGGAATTAGGACAAGATATGAAGTAGGGAAGGAAAGAGGTAAAAAAAAAATTGAAGGAAAGAAAAGAAGATGAAGAAAGAAAAAGAAAAAAAGGAAAGAGAATTAGATAAGGAATGAAGGAAAGAAAGAGGTGAAGTAGAAAATAGAGAAGACGGAGGAAAGAAAGAATGACATGAACGAAAGGAGAAGGGATTGAGAGGAAGATGAGAGGGAAATAAAAAGGGAGATGAAGGAAAGAAAACTAAGTTGATGAAAGATGATGAGGGAATGAAGGGAAGAAGATAAAGGGATAAAGAAGATGGGAGATGCGAATAGGATGAAGGAAATGAGAGGAAATAGATGAAGGGATGAAAGAAGAATTCAAGTAGAGAAGGTGAAGAGGAAAGGGAATGGAGGAGAACGTGGAAGGGAGCGAAGAAGCAGAACGAAGGAAAGGTGGCAGCAGCACGAGATCGAAGCAGGTCCGCCCCAGCACAGGGGAGCGGACCAAGCCGAGGCCTGGCCGCTAGGGAGGAGAGCAGCGGCGGAGGCCGGACCGGACCCAGCTAGGTTGGGGGAAGGGAGGAGAGGGAAGACGGGACTGGGAGCTTTGTGTGATTCAGTGCCGAGTGATGTGTGTCCGCTGCCTGTTCTCCCAGCCCCGCCCCCGCCGGGCCCCGAACTCACCGGCGAGAGGAGGGGGGACGGGCAGCTGCGGCTCGGGCTGCGGGCTCCCCCCGGCTCCCCCCGGCTTCGGCTGCTTCCCCGGGCTGGGCTGCGGGTGGCTGGTCCCCGTCTGTCCCCGACGTGGAGAGTGAGAGCCGGGGCGGGGACCAGGACTGGTACCGGGGCTGGGGCGGAGGAGGCAGCGGCGGGACCGGGCCGGGGGCGGGGGGCGGGGGGCTGGGGGAACAGGAAGTTCCCCCTCGGCATCCTGTCCCCGCCCGGCCCGGCCCCGGCCCCGCCGCCGTCCCCCCTCCTCTCCATACTTCCCCCTTTCCTCACCTCCCCCCCTTTCTCCTGCTCCGCCCGGCTCAGCCTCCGCTGCAGCCCCAGCCGCCGCCACTCTAGGCTGCACCGCCGCGGGAGCTCGGTGGGCTTAACCCTTCCTTCCCTGGCTCCGTAAACCTGCCGCCCGGGTTACTGAGCCCTGACTGCTCTAGCTGGCCTTGGTCCCGGCCCCACGACCCCGAGCTGGACACAGTGGGTTTCTGTATAAGGCCAGGACGCCCAGAACCGACACATGCCCCAGTGCGCCTCCCCGGCCAGTCCCTGACAGAGCTTCGCGCCCCTCCCGGGCCCCTCACTGCCTCGAGCCTCTCGGCCCCTTTCCGCCCCCTGTCTACTCCCCTCGTTGCCTCGCGCCTCCAGGGCCCCTCCCATGCCCCTCCAAGCCTCGCACCTCTCAGGCCCCTCCCGCATCCTTTTTGTTCTGCTTGCAGCCTAGCGTCTCCAGCGCCACCTCCGCTCCCTTTCTTGCGCCTGTCCTGCTCCCTTTGCAGCCTCACGCTCTCAGGCCCCTCCCGTGTGTTCCCCACTCCACTCCAGCCTCTCTCCCCTCGAAGCCTCGCGCCGCTTAGGACCCCTCCTGCGTCCTTCGCATCCTCGCGCATCTCCAGGACCCCAGCCTAGCTGCCAGTCTGGTCTGGTGCTGAAATGCGGCAGCCTCGCTCCTGGGCAGAACTAGGGTTGAGACTAGAAGCTGGACTGAGGAGATTCGAGGCCAATCCTGGGACTGGGAGCCAGGCAGATGTGTGAGTGTGTGTTTGTCGTGTCTGCCGTGAGTTTGTGTCTAGCAGTAAGAGTGCTCCCTCGAGGTCCCCACCCACTATCCTCATGCTATGTGTGTTTATGCATGTGTTCACCAGTATAGAAGCGTGTGTCTCTGATGCAATGCACACGTATGTAAGTGTGGGTCTTAGTGTTTGTGTAGAGCTGTCAGCGCCTTCGCCCAGTTTGTGTAGTCGGTACCTCGATATATCATGCAGGTGGACCCACTGCTGGTTCGGGTCTTTCCGAGGGCTTTTTAGCACTTGTCCGTCAATATCTCTCGCTGTGTCTGTGTTTTTCCGTATCCCGGTCAGTGTGCGTGGTGCGTGTTTGTGTTTCAGTCAGAATGTGTGTGCGCATTTGAATCCGTGCGTGGGTGGGGAGAGGTGTGATGCAGGACACTATTGTTAGAATCTGGGTCATCTCTGTCAGAATTCTCTTTCCTGAGGGCAACTCACAGTGAAAGGGAATAGATATCCTCCAGGCATTGTCAAGCTCTTGATACAAATTGGCAGTTAATTAACCCTCAATTAGATGAGCAATTAATGAAAGAGCTCCCTAGAAAGTTCCTCCCTAATAACATAGCAGGTGCCAGCAGCATCAAGGCTTTTCTTTTAGGGAGAGCTGAAGCCATCCCCGATCTGGCCTGTCTCCCTCAACTCACAGCCTGTGGTCTAGTGACATTTTGTGCCTTCCAGTAACTTGATAAATTGAAGATGCAGGTAGGAAGAATCACTCCAGAACTCTGAGATCATCATAATCAGAAACATTTAAGTGTCAACTTTGTGCCAGGAATTGTGCTAAGCTCTGTGGATATTAAAAGTGGCAAAAATCAATCCCTATCATCCAGGAACTTACATTCTCATGGGGGAGATAACATGCCCACAAAGTTTCTATACAGCAGGCAAACTTTATACAAGATAATTTGGCATAATTAAAAGAGGGAAAGCCCTAGAATCAAGACGCATTAAGGAACGCTTCCAATACGATTTTAATTAGGCCTTAAATTCAGCTAGGATAGTCAAGTAGATGGAGCAGAAGAGAGAGAACATTTTTGGAATGAGGGAGAATGTTTGGAGCTGAGATGAAGAGTGTCTTATTCATGGAACAGCCAAGAGGCCACTGATCAAAGTATCTCTTGGAGAGTAAGGTGTAAGACTACAAGAATAAGGAAAAGGCTAGGTTAATTAAGGGTTTTAAATGTCAAATAGCATCAAGTAATTACTTCTGGAGAAAATCAGAAGCCACAGGAGTTTGTTGAGTAGGGGAAATGACATCAGACTTGCATTTTAGGAAAATCACTTAAGTGACTGGAGAATGGATTGGAGTGAGGAGACTTGAGACCTGCAGACCCACTAGATATTACAATAGCCCTGGGGCAAGATGATGAGGGCCTGTACTAGAGTGGTAACAATGTCAGAGGAGAGAAAGAGATGTATTTGAGAGATTTGCAAAGGTGAAATCAACGAATCTTGGCAACAAAATGAATTGGAAAATGAGAGATCGGGAGGAATCCCAGATTCCTAGGTTGTAAGCCTGAGATACTGGAAAGATGGTGTTGCCCTACACAGTAATGGGGGGGGGGGGCGGAGGGAGCGGTGCTTTAGGGGTAAAGATAATGATTTCTGCTTTGGACATATTGAGTTCAAGATGTCCCTTGGATATCCAGTTCAAGATGTATGAAAGGCAGTTGACAATAGAAAATTGGAGGTCAACAGAGAAATTGGGGCAGGAAAGGCATATTTGAGAATAAGCAGCATAGAAATGGTAAATATATCCATGGGAGCTGATGAGAGCACCAAGCGACCATAGTATAAAAGGAGAAAAGAGGAGGTCTCAGGACAGAATTCTGAAGGACACCTACATGTAAAAAATGTGATCTGGAGGAAGATCCAGCAAAGGAGGCAGAAAAGGAGCGATCAGATAAGTAGGAAGAAAACCAGGAGAAAGTGATGTTCTGAAAACAGAGAGAAGACAGTATGGAGAAAGAGATAGTGAAGAGGCTACAGAGAGTTCAAGGAAAAGGCAGATTGAGAAAAGGTCATTGGGTTTGTCAACTAAGAGATTGGTAACTTTGGATAGAGCAGTTTCAATGAAATGAAAAACCAGAGTTTTCAAAAAAAAAAAAAAAAAAGGAAATTTATGTCAGATTGACAAATATTCTTTTTAATAATATTTTATCTTTTTCAATTATATGTAAAGACAATTTTTAACATTCATTTTTAAAGGAAGCCAGATTTTAAGGCATTAAGAAGAGTATGAGATGAAAGAAAGTGGTGGCATCAAACACAGATTGATTTTTTGAGGAGTTTATCTACAAAAAGCAGAAGAGAAATAGGATGGTAGAGATTCATCACTTCATTTCACTGAAGAGAGATAAGAGTCATGCAGAAGATAATAATAATAATAAGCTTTATATTGTGAGTTAAGGTTTGCAAATAGCTTTTCAAATATTTTATACTCACAACTATCCTCCATGGAAAGTAGATACTATTATTATCTCTATTCTAAAAATGGAAAAACTAAGATAGATAAAGTTATTTGTCCCGGATCACATAGCTAGTAAGTGTCTAAGGCCAGTTTTCAGCTCAGGTGTTAGGAAACTCCAGGACCAGTGCCATGTTAACTTCAGAGCTGGAAGTATTAGTATCTTTTGTTTTTACATCATTTACTTTCACTAATATATCTTTTCTTCCACCCTCTCTTAGAGAGTTGTTCTTTATAATAAAAGATTCATCATTCAATTTCTATTATTATTATTCATACCATTTATGTTGTTGTAGTCATTGTATATGCAGTTTTACTGGTTCTGATTACTTTGTATCAGTTCATTTAAGTTTTTACATGTTTTTCTGTATTCCTCATATTTATCATTTATTACAATAAAATAATATTCATGTATCAAAATTTGTTCAGCCATTGCCCAATCTATGGACATCTACTTTGTTTCCAGTTTTGTCTCACCACCAAAAAATGCTACTCAAGCAAAGTGAAATATACTGTATACAAGGTAATAGCAATGTTCTGGGATGACTAGCTGTGAATGACTTTGCTATTCTCAATGGTACAATCATCCAAGACCACTCCAAAGACTTATGATGCAAAATCTTATCCATATCCACAGAAGGAACTAACTGTGGCTGAATAGAGATCAAAACATTCTCTCTTTCTCTGTCTCTCTTTTTAACCTAATTTTTTGACAGTTTTTATTTTTATTAAAGTGGGAGATCTATGGGTTTTTTCACAGTTTGTCTTTTGTGGAAATGTTTTGCATAACTGCATAAGTGGTTTCTTAATCGTTGGTGGGGATAAGGGAGAGAACCTAGAACTAAAAAATATTTAAAAACAAATATAATTTTTTTTGTTTTGAATGTAATTGGGAAAAATATTATGAATAAAATAAAACAGAGCACTCTTCATATCATTTAATCACTTACCTACTAGGAAATTGCTTTTGATTTTGCAGATTTCTGTTACTGTCTATGTATGTTAGAATTAAATCCTTATCAGAAATACTCAATATAAAGATGTTTTTGCTACTTCCCTTATTCTATTGTGTCAATTTCCTTTGTGCAAAACTTTTTAGTTTTATGTATATATATAAAATCCATCATTTTTGTTCTTTAACATTAAGAGGATAGTAGATTAATGAATAGGTATGCTCAAGCCCTTTATATATGCCTGTCCTTCCTATCTCTCCTCTTTCACTTGACCCTCATGAGAATTAGTGCCAGCTGGCTTCACAGAAATAGTTCCTGAACTATGAACTATAACCATTAGTCCTTTGAAGTCCATCTAGAAAAGAAGAGTAGTTGCAGGTCACGTGAATTTTAAAGGTTCACATACTCAAGAGACCTTTAAACTTCATTCCTGAATTCCTACCAAGTGCACATTTTGAGGACTAGAAAAGAAGTGAGAATTAGAGCAGTGATGAGGCTGATGGGGACAGGGTTATGAAGAAAAAAGAAAAGGGCAATCCCTTTTGTCTTACTTTCTTTCATTTCCTGGTGTTGGCCTTTCGATTCTCCCCTCTTTTATCCAATAAATAGTCCAGGGAGAGTAGTAATGTGAGAGAAAGAGACAGAGAAACATAGACTAGAAAGAGGCAGGAGTCTGTGCAGTGGAGAATTAAAAAGTGAAATGGTACCTTTTGTGGTATAGTAGGTTCATTGAAGGTCTTCAAAGAGTCTGGATGACCACTTTGAGGCATAGGTTGTTTGGTTATTTTTTTTTAAAATAGATGGCCTCTGAAGGACATT
This sequence comes from Sminthopsis crassicaudata, assembly GCF_048593235.1. Classification (NCBI taxonomy): domain Eukaryota; kingdom Metazoa; phylum Chordata; class Mammalia; order Dasyuromorphia; family Dasyuridae; genus Sminthopsis; species Sminthopsis crassicaudata. The sequence goes on from NC_133617.1 coordinate 631,760,114, forward strand.
CCAATTCTGAGGTTTTTTAATTCTTTTTTGAACCTAAATGCATCTAACTTGAAAAAGTCAAAAAGACATGGAATTTCTTCTGGTCCTCAGAGTAACCAGGGAGAGGCTTATGGCCTCAATTGATTTCAGCATCCTCAGAACCAGAGGATTATGGACCATTGGTAAAAGGTAGAGTTTGTAGCAGGTAAGAGTAATGCTTAGCTACTTAGCTTGGAAGAATGATTTTTTTTTAAATTTACTTTTCTTCCAGTTTTGCAGAAAGAAATGAGAAACTATGGGTATTGAATACTGTGTATACTGTCAGACATGATTGAAAGATTAGTTGATTTTGCTAAAGTGCTTACAAACATTCACATATTTTTTTTAATAATTTTCTTTACAAGGCATAGTTTGCTTAGACAGAACACTTTGGTATTAAATTATGCTGATTGGTACTACTCTAGATGAAGGAGAGGAAAAGCTGGAAGCTACTTTTGTTCAGAGAGAGAGAGAGAGAGAAGAGAGAAGTAAAGAAAAGAGAGGAGAGAAAGAGGGAAAGGGAGGGAGAAGTCAGAGACAGAGAAGAGATAGAGAAAGCCAGCCTTTTGACCTTGGACATATCATTTAAATTCTCTGGGCTTCAGTTTCCTTATCTTCAAAATAAGGGAGTTGGACTGAAGGATCTCTAAGTTCTTTTCTAGTTCTTGTTTCTAGAATGGCCAATTTGTGATAAATGTTTGAGAACAAAGTATAGTGGAAAGAACCCTGGCTAGACCTGTAATCAGAAGACTTGCTCCCCCTATTCAGCAAACATTTCTAAGAACATGCTACATGCAAAGTTTTGTGGTAGATTAGAAATAAAATTGCCCTTGTTCTCAAGGATGTTCACAATTCATGAAGATCTACATTATGAGTTTTGCTATAGAAATAAACAATACTTTTAATTTCAAGAATTGTCATTAAAACTTATATCATGAAAGATTCACTTTTCTTTTTAAAAATTATTTTCTAGGGGCAGCTAGGTGGCGCAGTGGATAGAGCACCAGCCCTGAAGTCAGGAGGACCTGAGTGCAAATGTTCCCTCAGACACTTAACACTTCCTAGCTGTGTGACCTTGGACAAGTCACTTAGCCCCATTGCCTCAGCCACAAAAAAAAAAATTAAATATGACCAATAACTATAAACATAAACATTTCCATAGACAAAGAACTGGAGGTAGGGAGTGGCTGGGGGTGGGGGGAGGATGGTATATGATAACACTCTTCTCATTCTGCATGTTTTTTGATTCATTCTCAGCTTTACCTTAGGTGAGGTATCCAGCCCTGCAAATATTCAAGTTTCTGCTATCTGCAAGGCCACAGTGCTTGCCTCTGACAATTAAAAAAAAAAAGATAAAATACAAAAAGAGTCCCTGCCTTCAAGGCATTCTATTGTGGAAAATGCAAAATTAACCAGATTAAATATATACAAGATAAATTTTTTTGGGGGGGAGGTTTAAGCTTTTTTTATTTTCAAAACACATGCTTAGTTTTCAACATCTATCCAAGCAAAACCTTGTGCTCCAAATGTTTTTTTCTCTCCCTCCTCCTCTCCAAAAGCAAGTAATCCAATAGATATAGATATAAATATAGATGTAGATGATAATTTGAAAAGCAAGAATATGTTTGGGGATGAGGGGAGGACAGGTGGAGAGTAGGTAGAATAGGAGTAGGAAATGCTGGCTGCATATAATAGGAATCTTTAAGGAATTCATGGGTTCTAAGAAACAAGTGAGAACAGTCCAGAATTCTGGGGAACAGCAAATAGACTACTTTGTCTGAAACATAGCCAGTATATGAGGAAGAGTGATAAGAAATCATCCTGAAAAGGTACGCAGAAACCAGATTGTGAAGGACTTTACTATCAAGTCTAAACTGTGGAATTTGTTTTTTTATCTCAAGCCAAAGGGAAATTAGTTACTAAACATTTTTTTAACTTTTATTTTATTAATTTTATAATTATACATTTTTTGACAGTATATATGCATGAGTAATTTTTTTATAACATTATCCCTTGTATTCATTTTTCCAGATTTTCCCCTCCCTCCCTCTACTCCCTTCCCTAAATGACAGGCAATCTATGAGATTTTACATTTTAACACATTTTACATGTGTTACAGTATAACCTAGATATAATATATGTGTGTAAATCCAATTTTCTTGTTGCACATTAAGTATTGGATTCCGAAGGTATAAGTAACCTGAGTAGGTAGACAGTAGTGCTAATATTTTACATTCAATTCCCAGTGTTCCTTCTCTGGGTGTAGTTGTTTCTATCCATCATTGATCAGCTGGAAGTGAGTTGGATCTTCTTTATGTTGAAGATATCCACTTCCATCAGAATACATCTTCATACAGTATTGTTGTTGAAGTGTATAGTGATCTTCTGGTTCTGCTCATTTCACTCCGCATCAGTTCATGCAAGTCTCTCCAAGCCTTTCTGAATTCATCCTGCTGGTTATTTCTTACAGAGCAATAATATTCCATTGCCTTCATATACCATAATTTACCCAACCATTCTCCAATTGATGGACATCCATTCAACTTCCAGTTTCTAGCCACTACAAAAAGGACTGCCACAAACATTTTGGCACAAACAGGTCCCTTTCCCCTCTTTAGTATTTCTTTGGGATATAAGCCCAGTAGTAGCACTGCTGGATCAAAGGATTTTGGGCATAGTTCCAGATTGCTCTCCAGAATGGCCGGATTCTTTCACAACTCCACCAACAATGTATTAGTGTCCCAGTTTTCCCACATCCCCTCCAACATTCATCATTATTTGTTCCTGCCATCTTAGCCAATCTGACAGGTGTGTAATAATATCTCAGAGTTGTCTTAATTTGCATTTCTCTGATCAGTAGTGATTTGGAACACTCTTTCATATGAGTGGATATAGTTTCATTTTCATTATCTGAGAATTATCTGTTCATATCCTTTGACCACTTATCAATTGGAGAATGGTTTGATTTCTTATAAATTAGGATCAATTCTCTATATGTTTTGGAAATGAGACCTTTATCAGAACCTTTAACTGTAAAAATATTTTTCCAATTTGTTACTTCCCTTCTAATCTTGTTTGAATTAGTATTGTTTGTACAGAAACTTTTTAGTTTGAGGTAATCAAAATCTTCTATTTTGTGATCAATAATGGTCTCTAGTTCTCCCTTGGACACAAACTCCTTCCTCCTCCACAAGTCCGAGAGGTAAAACATCCCATGTTCCTCCAATTTATTTATGATTTCGTTCTTTATGCCTAAATCTTGGACCCATTTTGATCTTATCTTGGTATGTGGTGTTAAATGTGGGTCCATGCCTAGTTTCTGCCATAATAATTTCCAGTTTTCCCAGGAGTTTTTGTCAAATAATGAATTCTTATCCCAAAAGTTGGGATCTTTGGGTTTGTCAAACACTAGATTGCTATTTTTATTCACTATCTTGCCCTGTGAACCTAACCTATGCCACTGATCAACTAGTCTATTTCTTAGCCAATACCAAATGGTTTTGGTGACTGTTGCTTTATAATATAGTTCTAGATCAGGTACAGCTAGACCACCTTCATTTAATTTTTTTTTCATTACTTCCCTAGAAATTCTTGACCTTTTGTTGTTCCATATGAATTCTGTTGTTATTTTTTTCTAGGTCATTAAAATAGTTCCTTGGGAGTCTGATTGGTATAGCACTAAATAAATAAATTAGTTTAGAGAGTATTGTCATCTTAATTATATTCACTTGACCTATCCAAGAGCACTGAATGTCTTTCCAATTATTCAAATCTGACTTTATTTTTGTGGCAAGTGTTTCATAATTTTGCTCATATAATTCCTTACTTTTCTTTGGTAGATGAATTCCCAAATATTTTATACTCTCAACATTTGTTTGAAATGGAATTTCTCTTTGTATCTCTTGCTCTTGGATTGTGTTGGTAATGTATAAAAATGCTGAGGATTTATGTGGATTTATTGTGTATCCAGCAACTTTGCTAAAGTTGTGAATTATTTCTAATAACTTTTTATTAGAATCTCTGGGGTTTTCTAAGTATACCATCATATCATCTGCAAAGAGTAACAGTTTGATTTCCTCATTACCTACTCTTATTCCTTGATCTCTTTCTCGACTCTTATTGCCGAGGCTAACATTTCTAATACAATATTGAACAGTAATGGTGATAGTGGGCAACCTTGTTTCACTCCTGATCTTACTGGGAAAGGTTCCAGTTTATCTCCATTGCATATTATGCTTACTGACGGTCGTACATATATGCTCCTGATTATTCTAAGGAATAGTCCACTTATTCCTATACTCTCAAGCGTTTTTAGTAGGAATGGATGTTGGATTTTATCAAATGCTTTTTCTGCATCTATTGAGATGATCATATGGTTTTTATTAATTTGATTATTAATATGGTCAATTATACTAATAATTTTCCTAATATTAAACCAGCCCTGCATTCCTGGTATAATCGTACTTGATCATGTTACTAAACATTCTTGATCAGTGAGTTAAGTGGTCAGACAATGCGTTAGGGAAATTATTTTAGAAGTTGGAGGGAGAGAGATTAGGCGCTGAGAGGGGAGGAAGAAGGCTGTCATAATTTAATGGGTAGATGACATGCTAGTAACTATGTACATACAATGTAACAAATAATGGGAGAGGGAGGAAAAGGTAATAGACTAGTAAAGGCTTCTATAGCAGGTGAATTTTAATTGAGTTTTGAAGGAAGCTAGAAAAGCCAGGAGGTGAAAGTGAGGAAAGAGAGCAATAGAGGCACAAATGATTTAAAAATATGAATCTGGGAACAGCTAGGTGGTGCAGTGGATAGAGCACTAGCTCTGAAGTCAGGAGGACCTAAGTTCAAATTTGACCTCAGTCACTTAACACTTCCTAGCTGAGTGACCCAGAGCAAGTCACTTAACCCTAATCGCCTCAGCAAATACATAAACTATTTTAATGACCTAGAAAAAATAACAACAGAATTCATATGGAACAACAAAAGGTCAAGAATTTCTAGGGAAGTAATGAAAAAAAAATTAAATGAAGGTGGTCTAGCTGTACCTGATCTAGAACTATATTATAAAGCAACATATATATATATATATATATATATATATATATATATATATATGAATCTAGGAAATGGAGCATCATGTGTGAGGAATACCAAGCTGACCAGTGTTGTTGGTATAATATTGGATACAAAATAAATATAAGTAATTTATTCCTGGAGGCCCTAGAAGCTTTGTGGATGAAGAAAGGCACACATTTGTTCCTTAAACTGAGGAAACTAGGATAGTAAAAAGTAAAGTAAGAAGGATATGTTTCAAGCACAAAGAACAATATGCATCATCTAGGTTTATATCAATTTCCTCCCTGGTTTCTACTGATATGCTTCCAGCCAGTGGTCATAGCCTCTTCTGAAGCTGGAAAGTTGACTGTCAGACCCATGAATGGCAACAGAGAGGCCATCCCCTAATTGACCAGCAGATCTAGTGACAAGAGGACTCCGAAGGGGTACCAAGGGATCAGGGCTTGGCCAGTTGTTGACTATCCTTTTCATCAGTGATGATATACAGAGGCATAGATAATAGGAACATGAAACTGGGAAGGATAACCAGCACAGTGGATAATAGAGTCAGTATCCAAAAAGATCCCCCCAAGTAAAAATAAATAAGTAATAAAAATAAAAAGATCCTTCCAGGATAGAGCACTAGGTCGAATGTAATAAAATAAAATTTAATATAATCTTGCATTTGGACACACAAATAATTCACAAGTATAAGACAGCAAAAGCATAGGTAAGCAGAGAGCTGTTCTTTTAAAAAAAGAGAGAAATCTGGGGTGGATTTAGTGAGCTGCAAAGCTTGATATGAGCCAGCATGTGTGATAGGACAGCCAAAAACAATGTAAATGTAAATGATATTGGGCATAACTTTAGATGCACAGCTGGGGGATGTGCAGGTGATAATTCCACTGCATTCTGCCCACCTGAGACTTCATTTCTGGGTACCACATTTTAAGAAGGATACTGATAAGTATGGAGTGTCCAGAGGAGGCCAAACAAATTAGTTAAGGACCTTGAGTCCAAGACATATAAGGATCATTTGAAAGAAGTGTAAGAAAAGAAGCCTTGGTAATGTGGGGAGAGTGGAATTTGATAATTTCAGGTATTTGAAGAACTGTCATGTGAAGGGGAGAACATAAATGACATGAGTCCCACAGAGTTCTGTGATGTAAAATTCTCCCTGAGATCCCACATTAGATGACACTGCCCAATCCCTTTTATACTTTAATAAAAGAAAAATAAAAGACCCCAAGCAATTTACTACTGGCTCCCTGTATTCCTACTTCTTTTAGACCCAGAAATAGCAGGGGGAGGAGAAAGCAAGATGTTTCAAATTCAGGCTACAATTCTATATAGACAAGGCTCAAGCTGATTCGAGGTCGGGACTGAGGTAGCTGGATACTCTCACCGCATACCTTCCAAAAGTCTTTTTACAAAGGTACCTTTAGCTCCAAAACAGCCAAGCCTGCCTTGAAGGAACCACATCTTGGGAGAATGTTATCTGTTCTGATACAAAGAGGGAGCTGACACCTGAAAGGAGTTAACTTTCCATGTACTTATGTCAAACATTTAAAGCACACTGCTAGAGTACACCAAATGTGAAACCTCCTAATAGTAAGTGTCATTCAAGGCTTCCTGAGGACAGGTAAGGGGAGATTTAGAAACCTCCAGTCCCAAATGAAAGCAAGGTTCCCATAATAAAAGCTAACATATAACACTTTAAGGTTTGCAAAACACATTACATTTGGTATCTCATTTGATCCTTTTGACAATCCTGGGAGGTAGGGGCCATTATTATAATACTCATTTTACAGATGAAGAAACTGCAGTAAATAGAGGCAGTGGTTTGCCCAGAATCATACAGTAAGTATGTGAGCCAAGTCTTCTTGACTCTATCACCTCATGTACTATACCATCTAGTTATAACCTAGATTAAATCTAGAATGCCTAAATCCTACTAGATTATAATGTTATCCCAGATGTGGTCAGCCAAGTTGTTGAGCCAAGCCCAACATATTTCTTGTGCAGGACATCTGAGCTAAGTCAGGAACTGGGAAGAATCTGCTGACTTTTTTTAAAACAAGGTTGGTTCGTGAAACCAGAATTACTAGATCTTCCAGGAAGTTGGAGATAACAAACTAATTCTAATTGAACTATGATCTCAGATATCAAACTTCCCTCTATTGATCAATGATGCAGATCAAACTCATCCACTGTAAATTCTTATTCATGTCCTCCCATAAAGCCATTATAGGACATCCACTCATATTGATGGTGGAGAGGCTTCCTCACTTTCTCTTGATTAACCTTTAAATTTAAAAATATGAAATAAATGAGAATAGCAATCTAACATTTATAAGTTAAGTGTCTGAGGCTGGATTTGAATTCAGGACCTCCTGACTCCAGGGCTGGTATGCTATTCAGCAAACTAACTAGCTGCCTCTAATTTACTTTGTTTTTCATTCATTTCATTTCCCAACATATATCTTCCTTTTCAGAAGCATCCCTTATATCAAGGAATAAAAACAAAGAATTGGGGATGAGGATGAGAGGAGAAAGTAGTCCAGTAAAACTAACCATCACATTAATCAAGTCCATCAACATATGCGGTATTCTTTATCCATAATTTCCCATGTCTGTAAAGGTGGGTAGGAAATGCATTCTCATATCTAGGTCATTATTGTTGCACAGTACTTGGATATAGTTCTTTATACTTACCATTAGAAAATTTTTTTATTAAGCATCCACTGTGTTCAAGGACCATTACTTAATAGTGGAGTACAGTTCATCCTCCAAGATGATCAAGTGAGAAACAATTTAATTACCTGGTCCTAAGTAGCTTTTAGAAAGGGATATTTATAATCAGAATAGTTGCTACAAAGCACCCCAAAACTTTATACCATTTCCTCCCTTTAGTTAATATAGAGTCCAAGGAGAGGTAAATTTTAGTTTATAGAGCATAGGAGATCCTTTTCTCCCATAAATAGAACTCTGCTCCAGCATGGTCAATCTGTATCCAGTTGTCCTTGACTCCTGATGCAGAGGAAGCCATCAGCTCATCTGAGATGACATTTGGGATACCAATAGGAAGATGGTCAGTCCAACATCAATACTTCCAAGTTGGAAAATCCTCTCATAATCATGGTGGTTGGTAGAGTTGAAGAGTGGGGGAAAACCTGGTCAAGGCCAAAGCTAAAGCCTTTTCTTCCCCATCCCCACCCCCATTTCAGCAGTTTCTTCTCAGGGATATGCTAAAAAGCAATATGATCTAATTTCTGGAATTTATTTCTTTTCTCAACACAATTGATATTTCATAGACAATTCCTGGAGACAAGACCATGTTTGTAAGACTTTTGGAATAGATTTCTTATTTGGCTTCATTTTTTCTTTACTTCTTTCTTTCTTCCTTTCTTTCTCTCTTCCTTCCTTCCTTCTTTCCTTCCCTCCTTCCTTCCTTCCTTCCTTCATTTCTTCATTCCTTCCTTCCTTTCTTTCTTTCTTTTTTAACTGTTATTAAATATTTTTAAACATAAATATGCAAATGTATCCATTAAGAATGCATGATGTCACCACTGCACACCTCTCAGATTGGCTAAGATGAATGGAAAAGATAATATCAAATGTTGGAGGGGATGTGGGAAAACTGGGACACTAATACATTATTGGTGGAACTGTGAATGGATCCAAACATTCTGGAGAGCAGTTTGGAACTATGACTTAAGAGTTATCAAACTGTGCATACCCTTTGACCCGGAGTGTTTCTATTGGACTTATATCACAAAGAGATCTTAAAGGAGGGAAGGGGATTCATATGTGCAGAAATGTTTGTGGTAGCTTTTTTTTGTAGTGGCAAGAAATAGGAAATTGAATGGATTCCCATCAATTGGAGAATGGCTGAATAAGTTATGGTGTATGAATGTGATGGAATATTACTGTTCTGTATGAAACAACCAACAGGATGATTTCAGAGAGACCTGGAGAGACCTACATGAACTGATGCTAAGTGAAATGAGCAGAACCAGAAAATCACTGTACACAGCAACAACAAGATTATACAATGATCATTTCTGATAGATGTGAATCTCTTCAACAATGAGATGATTCAGGACAGTTCCAATGGTCTTGTGATGACCATCCAGAGAGGACTATGGGAACTAAGTGTGGTTCACAACATAGCATTTTTCACTCTTTTTGTTGTTGTTTGCTTGCATTTTATTTTGCTTCTTTTTTTCTGGTTTAATTTGATTTTTCTTGTGCAGCAAGATAAATATGTATGCATATATTGGAATTAACATATATTTCTACCATGTTTAACATATATTGGACTACTTGCCATCTAGGGGAGAGAGTGAGAGAAATAGAAAAAATTGAAACACAAGGTTGCATGGGCTAATGTTGAAGAATTGTTCACACATATGTTTTGAAAAATGAAAAGCTTTAATTAAAAATGCATAATCTCTAAAAATTATGGAAATATGCTTGCTACCATCATATTTCTAAACACAATATACTAAATGAAAAAAAAAAAAGCCAGGCAAAATGCAATGAGAAATTTGAAGAAAGATCACTGTTACCTGTTGGAGTGAAGGAGCTAACATCTGAATTGGGCCTTGGGGGACAAGAGGAAACCAAATATTCTTGCTCTTCTGAGTAGAAACTAAGTTCTTTTTCACAAAACCCATTTTTGCCAGCTTTTACTACATGCTTTAAAAAAATTGGTTTATTGCTGAGCCTCCTATCATTCATTACAATGTTTTGCAATGTTGTCCAGTGTGGACCAAGACTTCCCTAAAAGTCTTCTTCCAATTGGGAAGAGCACATATGAAGTCAGAAGGAATTGACTTCCTGGTGAAAAAGCCAGAAACATGAAACACAAATTCCTTAAGGTACATCACATATTCTCTTCCAAAGTACATTGCATTCTTGCCTTTTGCCTTGTAAGAAAACTTGATGAAAAATGTGTTATGGTTTTGCCTCCAAGTATCTGCTTTGGCCCATGGTCTTCTTGGGTACAAAGGGAATTACGTGAGCTCATATAACTTAGTCTTTTAAACAGAGGTGGAGATATTTACCAGATATCAAATTAAGCTGTAATCCTCAGAACAATTTGATATTGGATAAGAAATAGTGGTTGATCATTGGAACAGATTAGAGTCACAATATACTGAAGCAAATAAACACAACAACTTACTATTTTATGAGCCTGAACACCCAAGCTATTGGAGCAAGAATTCATTATTTGACAAAATCTGCTGGGAAAAGTAGAAAGTAGTATGACAGAAACTGTGCATTGACCAATACTTCATACCATGTACCAAAATAAACTTAAACTAAGTACATGAATTAGATATAAAAAGTTCTATCATAAGCAATTTAGTGAAGCATGGAAAAAAACTACCTATTAATTTATGGATGGGAAAGAGTTCATGACCAAAATAAAGATAAGGAAATTCATAGGAAATAAAATGGATAATTTTGATTACCTAGAATTAAAAAGATTTTACACAAACAAAACAAATGCAGCAAAAATTAGAAGAAAAGCAAGAAACATAGGTAGGGAGAGAATTTGGCAGCCAGTTTTTCAGATAAAAGTCTCATTTCTCAAATGTATATACAAATTATAAAGCTCAGAACTATTCTCCAAATAATAAACAGTCAAGAAACATGAATAGTTTTCAGAGGAAAAAAAATCAATGTTATCAATAGTCATATGAAAAAATTCTCTAAGTCATTAAGAACTAGAGACGTGTAAATTAAAATTACTCTGAAATAATAGATTGGACAAAATAACAGAAAAGGAGAATGATAAATGCTGGACAGGATGTGGGGAAATATGAACTGTTGGAGTTAGGAATTAGTTCAATCATTTTATTTTATTTCTTAAAATTTTAATAGTCTCTTATTTTTCCAATTACTTGTCAACTTTCATTTTTGTAAGATTTTGAGTTCCATTTTTTTTTTCTCCCTCCTTTGCCTTCCTCCATCATGGGAATATGAAACTTAGCATTTCTATAATGATGATGATAGCTAGAATTTTTATAGCCTTTTTAAGGTTTACAAAGCACTTTACAAATATTATTAGCAAGACTGGTCCCAAAGATAACATATGAGAAGATACTTTCCCTACTTCTCTGTAGAAGTAAGAGATCATAGATGTGAAATACTGTATATGATGTATTTTTTCATTTCATTGAATTGTTTTGCTACAGTTTTTTTTTTCCTTTTTTTTATAAAGAATGATTTTTGGAAGGCAGAGAGAAAGAGCACATTGGAAAACATAGATGATGTAAAAACAAAAAATTGATAATTCATATTAAGAAAGGAAAAGCAAGTCATCAATAAAAATATACATCTTTTTTTGAGAAAAGGATTCTGGAAGATGAAAGTTATCTTCTTTCTTCTAAACCCTGCTTTCTCCTTTCTTCTTTCCCTCTTAGGCAAAAATAAAAATTGCTTATCTTCCTCACTAACAGTCTATGTGAATTGACTCTACTATTATTTGTATTGAAGAATGCCCTAGTCTCATTCTTAGGGCACAGTTAATAACCTATTGGGTGATGTGGGAATATTTGCTCTGGCAAATGTATATAATGTAATCATTCATAGACTGAATATGGAGTCCTTACATCCCTGCATAAAATCCATTTATTTAGTTCCTCTACTGCTAACAGCTTCCAAGAATGAATCCAGTCTCCCTATGTAGGCCACCAGGTGGAGTGTGGGAAGATCAGCCTACTCTCGAATAAGATTAAAGTAATAAGGGAGTGGGAGATACTCAGACCAACCATTTGCATCGTGCTGCAACTGGCAATATATTTTAGATGATTCATTTCCAAATTTAAATCCCATACCTACTCTCTGTACCATTTTAACTGAATCCCAGAGTGCCAAGAAGCATTTACTCAGTTAAGCATTTACCCTGTGGTGAATGATTTTAGGATAAAAACCAGAACCATAGTTTAGGGTACTCCCACATAAGAAAATTCCCTCTACCAGGACAGTTTCTCCTGGGACACTGAGAGTTTAAGTTACTTGTCAAGGGTCACATAGTCAGTATGTGTTAGGAGGCAGGACTTAAACCCAAGTATTCCTCACTCAGAGGCTTGATTTCTTTCACACCAGGGGTTAAGTGACTTGCCTACAGTCACAATAGCTAGTATCTGAGGTCACATTTGAACTCAGGTCCTCCTGACGCCAGGGCCAGTGCTCTTGCATTATTTCACTTAACTGCCCCATGGCTCTCTTTCAATGAGTAGTCTAAATAGCATTCTTTAAATTTTAGAAATTCTTTTAATTTAGATTCTTTAAAGTAATCACATACTTATATCAGGGAAAGACTTTTTGCTACCAATGCTTGTTCAAGAAATGATTAAAGCAGTTTTGCTTAAAAGAATTGATAGCATATTTTTTCCTCCTCTACCCTATTAATTAGCAGTATCTGGCTTCCATATTCTATTATGTACTCATGTGTAAATCCTATGATACTGTTAATTGCTATATTATTTTATATGTATGCATTTAAATGGGTGTATATATATGTATATATTCTCAGGTAAACTTTTATTCACCACTCTTGATTGATAGAAGTGCTCAGATACTTACTCAGAAACTCAATTCTCTTCCTAGCCTTAGAGATTATGACTCATGCTAGACTGAGATTTAATATGACATCAGCATGAAGCATGTACAGCTTGGCAGGGGGAGTTTTGGAGATTGAGTCATGATCACTGCAGCAAGTAATCTGCATTATCTGATGATGCTCTCCTGAGCATCCTTGAATGGGACTGTGATAGGAATGAACAAAGGACACCTTTGGGGTGTCCTTATCTCAAATGGTACAATTTCCTACCAAATACTTAGGAGTCCAGCATCCTGGGGCTTGGGTGTAACTACATGGTTGACTCAGCTTCATATCCTGAGTGTCTTTTTTGCTTGCTATTATCAGATACTTGACATCTGTAATGAGTCCCTGAATTATATCAATTTTGGCTAAATTCTAAAAGAAAATGACTTGTAAAGGTGAGAAATTTTGAAAGACTTAAGTAAGAAATCTGATCAATGTGATATCAGTAATGATTCCAGAGGATTGATGAAGAAGAATGCTACTCAATTCCTGACTTAGAAGGGATGGATTAATATGCAAAAGGATATTGCAAAAGGACTATGGCAAATATGGAAATTTGTTATTTTTTACTATGCTTATTTGTGATAAGAAGGGTTTTTTTTTCTTTTTTCTCTTCTAATGGAGTAAATTAGGGGTAGGACAAAAGAAAAAAAAACTTTTTTTTTTTTTTTTTTGCAAAATATTGAATAATATAAGGAAATTTGTTTATGATTTCTGTATTTCCAAATACTTGAATTAGACTATTGGACTTGGGGAATACACCACATAATTGAACCAAGTAACCCCAATATTAAACTGGGATTGAGAAGTTAAATAGTTGGAGAACTGTAATAAAGCAAGAAGGAGAGACACAAATAGATTGTCTTTAAGAGCATAATGACCAGGGATATATTGGCAAATGTTTAACAACTAGCTCTCTAAAAAAAAAAAAATTGCATATAACACATTTTTATCTGAATTCTTAGCATTTTCTCTATTACTTTTTTAAGTCTAGACACTCAATAAAGCAATGACTCAAGCCTTGATTTGTAGATTTGTGAGGTATAAATGTGGCCTCTGAAAATTTAACCATCAGCTCTCTTGAGAGTATAGGAGCTGGTTCCAGAGTACTTTTAATATTAATAAGTTATATTTCTTTAGTGTCTTAAGAGTTGAAAAGTACTTTTCTCATGACATTTTCAGAAAGGCAACAGATGTCTTATTGTACCCATTTTCTTTTTTAAACAATTAAGACATTGAGACTTGGAAGTTAAATTCTTTGATCAAAGTCACACAGCTAGTACTCTATCCTGCTCCCTTTCCTTTTTATATTTTTTTTTAAGAACCAATGGTTAAACATTTATCAGCATACTCTTGCTTTCCCTACCCTTCCCCACAAGTGTTTCCCCATAAATAGTGCATCTAGCAAAACTTGGGATGTGCTAGTATCCATAGCATACCCTTTCACAACAATAGATAAAATAGCTTCAGACTGGCAGGTATATTTGGTTATGCTCAGTTTACAGTGAGCTAGTGTAACATAGAATGGTCATTTTCACCTTGTAGATAACTGTCCCAGTTGCACTATTTATGGGGAGACACTTGTGGGGAAGGGTAGGGAAAGCAAGAGTATGCTGATTAAAAGCTGAGTAAGACCAAAGACCTGACAAGCCAAGGTCAGTATGTAACTAAAGTAAAATGGAGATGGAGGCCATTGCCATGGATGAGATTAAGGAATTAGATAGCTAAAATTGCCCACACAAGCATCAAAGCAACCAATAATAATGGCAAGTAATAGGGTGGAAGTGATGATCATGACTCAGATATTAGTCACTGAAAAAAAGTAAGGAGAATAGTGAGTGACCTAGAGGTTGGCAAAGGACTGAAAGCAATTGAGAGATAATCTAAGTGGATTGCATGGGTTTCTAAAAAGAAAAGCCTATTGAGAGATAGTTAGAAGGATCTGGAAGTGGACATGGGGACCAAATTTTGTGTTTATCTCCACTCCTCATGGCCCTCTGAGTCTTAAGTGAGAAAATGAATGGCCACCATTGAAAAAGATTGTAAGCACTAAGACATCCTTGGGGAAGAACATGGATTTCCGTAAAAGCAGAAAGCCCTTTATTTTCAACAAAACAAGGATTCCAGAGAACCTGATGGAATGGGAGGGAAAGAATGAGCCTGGGAAGGTATAGGGATGATTAGCAGCTTAAAGAAAGAGGTGCTATTGAAACAATTCTTATACCTAAATCAATGAAACTGGATGATCAGGATTGGGAAATCAATTAACAGGAAGTAAAAACCTTCCCTCCACACAAGTTATCTGACAAGATTTAACCCAACCCAGGCAAAGATCAAGACAGAACTACTTTCATCATGCTACTCTACCATCTAAGAATCTATTATAGATCCTATCAGATAATTCTAGATTTATTTTTCTGTCATTCAAGTTCCTCCTACACCTGGATTAGCCAACACCTAGCCAATTTAATCTCTTACTCTTCCTTAACTTGACTTTGCTCTGACACTGTCAAAAGTTAATCTGACAGAACTTCAATTTCCTGACCTTAAAAAGTATTACTTTCTTAAAGGGGATTATCTCTGGATAGAAAAGGGAGAAAGCTATATTTGGAGAAAAGGGGGGATTTAAAAAAATGAAAGATTAATAATAGTCTTTGCAACAACAGCAACAACAACAAAAAGAAAGGTAGAGAACATGCATAAATCCAATCATTGAATCCTTAGTGGCTTTTTTTTCTATAAGTTATCTTTTCAGTTATCTAAGCCATGGTCGGAATGAATGTTTTATTTCTAGGAGATTTGTTGTCTCAAGAAGCAAATTCTTTAGAATGGGATGCATCATAGGAAACCCCACCAGGATGAGTGGGAGGAAGACCTGGCTGGGTCAGGGCTAAACTACTCTGTGGATTGAGGTGCCAAAAACAAAGCTGTCTGTATATTGCTGCTTCTAATGAAGGCACTGAAAAAGGTGAACCAATAAATCCTGACTCTAGGAGAAGGCTCAGCAGAGTAGGAGAAAGTTTTGTTTTGCTTTTAGAAGTCTGATATTATTGTAGGGGGCTGATGATAAACTAGATTTTGCTATCTTGAAGGGCTATGAGCTGGGGCAGTACCTAATTTATATTTAAATTTCTCAATGGCCATGCCAAGGATTATAATTAGGAGATAGTCATTAAATTTCAATCAATAAGCCATTTTATTTCACCTACTCTATTTCCAGGGTTAGCTAGGTCACACAGAGTGGATAGAGTGCTGAATCTTCCTGAGTTCAAATCTGGGCTCAGATACTTACTAGCTATGTGACCTGGGACTTGACTTTGCTTTATCTGTAAAATGAAATGGCAAGCCTTTAGAGTATCTTTGTGAAGAAAACCCCAAATGGGATCCCTAAGAGTTGAACATAACTGAAATGACTGAACAATAATGATGTGCCAGTTACTGTACTAATTACTTTACAAGTACTTTCCTCATTTGAGATTCACAACAATCTATAAGGTAAGTGCAAATTATTATCTTCATTTTATAGTAGGAGAAACAGATTAAATAGCTTGTCCAGATTCACATAGCTAGCTAGTAAGTCTGGAGTCATATTTGAACCGGTCTCTGCTGATTTTAGGATCAGTAGTCTATCTGTTTTGCCACCTAGCTGTGTTCCTCTCTAAGCAACCTCACTCATTCCCATGTCTTCATCACCTTTATAACCTGGTGCACAGGTGTGCAGAGGCTGCAGTAGACTGTTGTAACTAGACAGGCCACTAGGTTTCAGTCTTACAAAGAAAGTTCAATGTAAACTGAGCATGATCAGGTGCACGTTCAGGCTCTAGCTTCTTATGACTATCATACGCTCCCTAGTGCCCAGATTCCAATTCAAATCTATTAATTAATGAATAATTAATTCATTAATATGAATTAATCACCTCAAAATTATAATTTATGAAATTGCTTTTGATCTCATTCATACTGTAGCTTCCCAAGCTTGCTTTTCCTTCTAAAAATAAACCCAAAGAATTCACTTACTTGCCACTGGATCTAAATTGAAGTTACTCATGTATTGGTCTACTGACATCTAAGGGAGGAGGCAGTGGGGGGAAAGAGGGGAAAAGTTGGAACAGAAGGTTTTGCAAAGGTCAATGCTGAAAAATTATCCATGCATATTTTTTTCCCCCTGAGGTGGGGGTTAAGTGATTTGCCCAGGGTCACACAGCTAAGAAGTGCTAAGTGTCTGAGACCAGATTTGAACTCGGGTCCTCCTGAATTCAAGGCTGGTGCTCTATCCACTACGCCACCTAGCTGCACTCTATGCATATGTTTTGCAAATAAAAAGCTATAATAAAAAAAAAAAAAAAAAAAAAAAAAAACTAAATAAAAGTTACAAAAAAGAAAATTAAACATAAAAATTGAATTCAGGGGGAAAAAAGGAATAAAATCTGAAGTTGTTTAAATAAGTCATATTTATTAGTGATAAATTGCCAATCCTTCTCTTTTTGTCTTCATTCTGATCTAGAATCTTCCACGGGGCTCCAGAAGGTATTTGTATCAAACATTCTCAGTGGAGTAGTGGAGGGAGATCATAGTTAACCACAATCTAGCCCATTTCTTCTTCAATCATCAGTGATGGTGCCAACTCTAGTCTCTGGCTACCTGACTGGTAAATATGATGACTGGTACCTCGGTAGGCTGCCCATGGGACCTCACAGTTCTTCTTGGAACCTATCTGACACAGTCTATTTTACACCTCTTCCTAATATGAAGCCCACATAACCAGAAGCCAGGGGAAATGATGGAAAACCTCAAGCTTTTTAAAGCTCTATTATCCAATTTATAAGCAGAGCACAGTCTCTGATTACTGCCTGTCAATGAAGGCATTGGATCCCCCATAGCTATTTCTTCTGTCTTGCTTTTTTCCCTAACGATCTGGAAAAAATTCAGGGGGAGAGAGTAAATAATGTATAGTGATGATAATTATTTCAATAGGAGAAGTTATACCTCAGTAAAAAAAAAAATAAATAAATAAATCTCTGTATGTACATTATAAATATAAAAATTCAATACATCTACAGTACTGTTTCAAAATCACAGGTTGATCTGACAGGATTATTTTCATGATATTCACATTAACAGTGCATTTTAAAATATTTAGCACTATATATGGCATCACTGCACAGAACTGATTACAGTGACAGACTAAATGTCTGAGTCACATAAAAAATTATATCATGAATGCATATAACAAAGGTAAATGCATACCATTAGTACATTCACAGGTAATCATAAAACAGCAAAAAACATACCACACAGATGACACAGTAATCATATACAACCTAAACTAACAAATGTAGTTCTAGCCCATGCATATATTACATGCATGTGCACTGATCCAAGAAACTATTAGTAACTTTTTCCTAAAGCATCATGTAAAATAATTTTAACATTACATTTTTCCTCATCACCCTTCTAGCTTTTGAGAAAGCAAGAACTTTGATATATATGTGCAGTCATGCAAAACATTTCCATATTAGCTATATTACAAAAGAATACAGACAAAAAAAAATAAGAAAAAGAAAAAACTTTTTAAAATATGCTCTGCAAGGAATAGAAAAAGGAGTGGGTGTTCATCAATTGAAGAATGGACGAGCAAGCTATGGTACACATGAAGGTAATGGAATATTATTGTTCTATAAAAATTAATGAACAAGCTGATTACAGAAAGATTTATTGGAAAGATTATGGATAAAGATTTACATGAATTGATGCTGAGTGAAACAAACAGAATCAGAATTACATTATACACAATAACAGCAAGAATATACAATGATCAATTATGAAAGGCTTGGTTCTTTGAAGCTCTTTGAAGGCAGGGAATATTTCATTTTTATCAATATTCTCAGCATCTAGTAAAATGCTTGGCAACATTAGTAGGCATTTACTAAATGTCTGTTGAATTGAATTGAATTTGGACTAAATGAAATTTATCAAAAAGAATATAGCCCTCTGCTTAGGCACACTGTTTGTTTTTTCTGACAGTAGTGGACATCTGGTGCCCAAAGCTGGGTGAGCCCAGATGTAGATGTCACAAGACACACATATTGTTTCTTATTGGTCCTACCCCATTCCACACATGACCTTGTACATGTCCCCATAGAGGTGGAGATCAGAATAAGAAAGGTGACAGCTTTAAAATCTAAAATGGCTTGAGTAACTCAAAGCTATTTGTGATAGTAGGATTTCTAGTATCTTCCCTCTTGTTTTTCTTCTATCTCTTGTTCTCCCAATGGAAACCTAAGCGGCCAACAAGCTTTTGTAGATACAAACTAGTAAGCATTTCCCATCTCCGAGATCAAGATGATGGCAGTGAGGAACCATAGCTCAGTACAATCCATCCCATGCCTTTTCTTCTTGTTGCCATTAGTGATCATCAGTTCTAACATATGGTGTCATGACTGAAGAGTCTAAAGCTTAATTCTTGTTCATCAGAATAGGCAGAATAGCCTCAGAAGGTAGACCTTGGTCCGCCCCTCCTCCCATCTGTGGTACTTGACAGGTATAGTTTCCTCTGCTCCTCTTCTCAGTATCAAATGCATTTCCACTGGAAGCCAATGTCTGAGCTTTTTATTTATTTTTTTATTAGTTTTTATAATCATAACTTTTTTTGACAGTACATATGCATAGGTAATTTTTTTTCTTTTTACAACATTATCCCTTGTACTCCCTTCTGTTCCGAATTTTTCCCCTCCTTCCCTCCACCCCCTCCCCTAGATGGCAGGCATTCCCATACATATTAAATATCTTATAGTATATCCTAGGTACAATATATATGTGCAGAACCGAATTTTGTTGTTGTTGCAAAGGAAGAATTGGATTCGGAAGGTAAAAATAATCTGGGAAGAAAAACAAAACAATGCACACAGTTTATACTCATTTCCCAGTGTTCCTTTTCTGGATGTAGCTGATTCTCTCCATCATTGATCAATTGGAATTGGATTAGCTCTTCTCTATGTTGAAGATATCCACTTCCATCAGAATACATCTTCATACTGTATCATTGTTGAAGTGTATAATGATCCCCTAGTTCTGCTCATTTCACTCAGCATGTCTGAGCTTTTTAAAGGATCAATAGAGAGTGATCAGAATAAAACTCCCTGACAACTGTCCTTTTCAACAGCAGGCACCCCCTACAGCTCATCCATATTCACACTTTCATCTCTCCTGAAAGTTGGGAAAAATCATGGGGGAAAGGCATATCAAAGTTGTGCAGGAGAGGGCTGCCTCCACAGTGGAACTGGTTCTATCCATAGAGACAAAGTGATGTGAAACACTGCCAGTTCTGCTGATCGTGGGTTCTGAAGGTTTGGACT
Source organism: Sminthopsis crassicaudata (assembly GCF_048593235.1). Classification (NCBI taxonomy): domain Eukaryota; kingdom Metazoa; phylum Chordata; class Mammalia; order Dasyuromorphia; family Dasyuridae; genus Sminthopsis; species Sminthopsis crassicaudata. The sequence continues at coordinate 631,780,169 of NC_133617.1, forward strand.
AGTAACTTAAGTCTCAATTTCCTCATCTGCAGAATGATGGAGTTGCACTAGATGATCTGAGAGGTCTCTTCCAGGTTGAAATCACATAAGGTTATACTTTTCATATCTGTATTTTCAGCCCTGACATCTATCCTGAACTCAAATCTAGATTCACATTTCCAATTATTTATGAGATATCTCTGTGCCATTCTCCCAATCACAGTCAGATTTGACAAGTCTCAAGGTCCTTTTGACCTCATTATTTCTATCCCTGACACCATTCACCCAATCTTTAATATTGAAAGCTTGGTATTCTCTGACTTCTAGGGGCAATTAGGTAGCATGGTGGAGAGAGCAGTGGGTCTGGAGTTAGAAAGACCTGAATTCAAATCTCAGACTCTTAGTAGCTAGGGTAAGTCACTTAACCTTTGTCTGGCTCAGTCTCCTCAACTTTAAAAAGGGCTCGCAATTGTACTTACTTCCCAATGCACCAAATTCATCTTTCTCTCATATCTCTCGCATCCATCTTCTGTATTCTCACTGCCACCACCCTAATACTGGTCCTCATTGCAATTTTCTTAGCTCCCAACAGGTCTTCTCACTCTTTCTCTTTGTCCAGTTTAATTTTCTCACCACTATTGTCCATACCTTGTGCTTAGCCCTCTGAGCAGACTCTTTCACTGACTCCTTAGATTTGAATAAAGCTCAAGTTACTTAGTTTGGCATTTTTAACTGCTCTGCAGTAATGTGACACTTTGCCTTTCCAGGCACTTTCCATAGTACTCCCTACTCCATGCTCTACCTAGGCTTTGCTTAAGCTTGCTCTTATCACCCTATCACCTTATATCCTAAAGTAGATCACGCTATATATACCCTATCTTTTTCAAAGGGTTTTTTCTTTGTTTCTCTTTGTTCTCAATGTTTCTTATCCCTGAAATGTGTTCTCATCCCATTCCACTCCTACCAAATTCTTTAAATTTAGCCTTAAAAGTTCAGGCCAAAGGCTACCTCCTAGAAAAAGCATTTTCTGATTGCCCAGCTTTTAAGTACTCTCACCTTGAAACCTCATACAGGATCATGTTTATAGATTTTTTTGATTAATTTGCATTTTAAGCTATTTGTGTGACTCACAAACACCTATAATTATAATTACAATTTTTTCTGCAATGGCAAATATATAAATTAAAATAAGTCTCCACTTGTGATATTTTCTTAAAAAAAAAAAAATTGGTATCCTTTGTATTTTTATTTTCAACAATATTTTCCTTGCCTCCTACAGAGCTATGCCTAATAACAAAGAATAACAAAGAGGAAAAATATCATTCAGCAAAACTAACCAACACATTGAAAAAGTCTGATAGTATAATATTCTGCACCATCTGCTAACCTCTTCAAAGAAGCAAGGGAAAGTCCTATTTCATGATTCTGCTTGGGATTTGGTCATTATAATTTACCAATATCCAGGCTTGGTTGGTTTTTGCCACTGTCCTTTTTGTTTACATCATTGTAGTCATTATATATGTCATGTACTAGTTTAGCCTACTTCTGGACACATCAGTTCACTAAGTTTTGTTGTGTTATTTTGAATTTTTCATGTTCATTATTTTTTTAAGTGCAGTAATAATTATTCATTATATATAAATTCATATTTATTATATATACATATATATGTAAATTCATGCAGCTCATCTTATTTAGCTTTTCCTCAATTGAGGGACAGATTTTTTTTTTTTTCAATTTAGGAACTTTTAAAATTAAGAATCTATTAAAAGAAATACTTGGTAAAGAATTAAAGATTCAAGATATAACAGTTGATCATGGCCTATCACTTATGTTTATAATAAATTTGTTTAATCATTTCAGTCCTTTCCGACCCTTAGTGACCTCTTTTAGGTTCTCTTGGCAAGGCTGCTAGAGAGGTTTGATGTTTCCTTCTTCAGCTCAACTGGCCATGAGACAAATGAGGAAAATGAGGCAAATAGAGTTAGTGACTTGCCTGGGGTCATACTGCTAGTAAATGTTTTAGACCAGATTTGAATTCAGGAATATTAGCATTCATTAAATGCTAATATATGCCAGGTATTGTACTAAGCACTAGAAACACCATAATTAATTTTATCATTAAGTCCATCAGGATTCTCAGTTCAAAGAGAGCCAAGAGGAAGGAGAGTTAGAGAAGAGCCCCTCAGGGCCACAGGTGCATTAGAAAGTAGATGAAGGACAAGAGACCTATAATATTAAGAAATAGTAAAAACAAATTAATTTTTTGGAAAATCTCCCTGCTATTTTAATGTTTTCAGTATTTCTTCATCTTAGATTAAGGATACCAACTGTACAGCCAGTATAATATGGTAGAAAAAATGATGAACCTGGAATCAGAAAAGCAAATTTCAGCTCTTCTACTTACTACCTGCATTTGTTGTTATTCAGTTGTGTTCAACAATTTGTGAACTCATTTGTGGCGTGATTTGCCATTTCCTTTTCCAGTTCATTTTATAGATGAAGAAACTGAGACCAACAGATTTAAGATTTGCTCAGGGTCACATAACTAGGAAATGTCTAAATTTGAATTCAGGTCCTTCTTGACTCAGGTCTGGATACTCTATCCACTACACCACCTAGTTGCCTACTACCTGAATAATCTTGGGCAAGTCATTTAGATTCTCCTAGCCTCAGAATGCTCATCTATAAAATGAGGGAGTTTTAGTTCTAAATTCTGCCATCCTGTTAATAGAACATAATAAATACTCTTGATAAGTATCTATTCTAGCCTTTGTTATAAACTAGCCTTGGCACTCTGGATTGACCAAAGAACTAGCTTTGGAGGCCTCTTCACCCTGGCCTTAATGCCATGTGGGAAGGTGGCATCTGCTGGATCTTCTCTGGAAACTGAGTGGATACTTATCAGTTGAAGAATGGCTTACTAAGTAATGGTATATGAATGTTATGGAATATTATTACTCTGTAAGAAATGATTAGCAGGATTTCAGAGAGGCCTGAAGAGAACTGATGCTGAGTGAAATGAGAAAAACCAGGAGATCACTGTCCATTGCAACAAGATAATACGATAATCAATTCTGAGGAACATGGTTCTTTTCAACAATGAGATGCTTGAAGCCAGTTCCAATGATCTTGTGATGAAGAGAGCCATTTATACCCAGAGAGAAAACTGTGGGAACTGAGTATGGATCACAACATAACATTCTCACTCTTTTTGTTGTTGTTTGCTTGCATTTTGTTTTCTATCTCATTTTTCCCCTTTTTGACCTGACTTTTCTTGTGCAGCAAGATAATTGTATAAATATGTGTGCATGTTATAACATATATTTTAACATGTTTAACATTAGATTACTTGTTATCTGGATGGTGAGAGAAAGGGGGTGGGATTTGGAACAAGATTTTTCAAGGGTCATTGTTGAAAAATTATCCACGCATATGTTTTGAAAATAAAAAGCTTTAATAAAAAAAAAATCTATATTCTACTAAGAAAAAAGATATAAATGTAATAGGAAGAGAAATGCAACAAAGCAACATCATGAAAACCCAGGGAGGAAACAGTGTCAAAAGCTACAAGGAGATCAAGAAGGATGAAGACTGATATAAAATAATTTAGTTTGGTCTTTAAGATATGATAGGTGGGGGCAGCTAGGTGGCGCAGCGGATAAAGCACCAGCCCTGAATTCAGGAGGACCCAAGTTCAAATCTGGTCTCAGACACTTAACACTTCCTAGCTGTGTGACCCTGGGCAAGTCACTTAATCCCAGCCTCAGGAAAAAAAAAAAGATATAATTGGTGATTTTGTAAGAGTAGTTTCGTGTCAATAGAAGGATCAGAAACCAGTTTGCAAATGGCCAATAAAAGAATGAGTTGGCTGACTCAGTTATGCATTTTCCCTGATTAGTGGCCTCCATCTCACAACTTTCCTGGCCATCATAACCTGGACCCTCCCATCTCTTGTTCTGAACAATCGAATCTCAGCACAGCATTGAATTTTTACTTAACTTTCTTTGTCAAATGAAAAGATTCAACCTAGTTGGTAGAGAAATGATTTGAGATGACTATGGGGTCCAGAAGAAAAAGTCCTGGATTTGAAAACAAAAGACCTGACTTTAATAGTCTGTTATTTACTTACTCTATTTAACCTTCAGAAATTTACTGTCTTTTCCTTTTTACTTTCCTGTCTTAGTTTTTCAATTGTGAAATAAGATTAGACTAGAAGACATCTGAACATCCTTCCATCTCTAAATCTAAAGCCTTCCTACGGGGCTGAGAGTGAAAGGGTAGATGAATATCAATGGATTTCTGCTTCAGGGGTGTTCGTAGGCCTACAGAAATTACCACTTTTTTTTTTTTTTTTTGTTCTGTTGACTGTTAAATAAATATTTATCAGGCTATGTGCTATACCCTCTCCTTTTCCTGATGCATCCATTTTAACTTCTAAACTAGAAAATTCTCATATATTTACATGAGGCTTGGGGTAAGGGTTGGGGCAGATGGAGCTAGAGAACAGAAGCCCTAGGCTCTTAGAGGGGCTAGGAGTAGCCCTGCCTTAGAAGAGGAGAGGAAACTTTGGAATCTCAGAGACAGAGAGAACTGATGCCATTCCACCTATTTTTATCATAAAATTCTGCCTTATTCAGGCCTGAGAGCCTTGATAGAAACTAGAGAAAGGCAAGCTAGTCATATAAATGGCTTAGAACATGGCCTTAAAATGGGGGAAATACCTTTCATTTTTGGAGTAAGACAGAAATTCAGAGAGAACAAACCTAAACCCAGTAATCTCCTATGTGTTCCTTGAGAACTAGATTAGAATCTCTTTATACTCTGGTGACTATGGGGGGTAGGAGAGTATCAAAATAAGTAGGATACTATCTATTTAGGCATAGAGAAATGAAATTAGGGATTTTTGAAATGCTGACAAGTAACAATAGAAACAACTTTATTCAACAAGATTTATAAAATATTTGAACAGACTTTCTTGTAAGAAAAATAAGAAGTTCCATTAAGATGGTGACTCATTTATAAATGTGTATGCAGGTATGCATGTATTTCATTAAATATTTCCCAATTAAGTGTAAAAAAAAATTAACATTTTTAAAAAATTTCGAGTTCTAAATTCTTTTCTGTGCCCTCTTCTCCCAGAAAGCAAGCAATGTTATTTTGATTATATATGAGGGCAGCTAGTGGGAAAGTGGATAGAGTAGCGGACCTGAAGTCAGAAAGTCTCATCTTCCTGAGTTCAAATCTAGTGTCAGACGCTTAAACTAGCTGTTTGTCCCTGTGCAAATCACTTAACCCCATTTGCCTCAGTTTTCCTCATCTGCAAAATGAGTTAAAGAAGGAAATGGCAAATAACTCCTGTACCTTTTCCAAGAAAACCCCAAATGGGGTCATGAAGAGTAGGGCATGACTGAACAACACTATAGTTGTTTTTGTTTTTGTTTTTATTTAGAATTTTTTTTCCACAGTATATATGCATGAGTAATTTTTTTAATAATATTATCCCTTGTATTCATTTTTCCAAAGTATCCTCCCCTCCCTCCACTCCCTCCCCCCGATGACAGGCAATCCCATACATTTTACATGTGTTACAATAAAACCTAGATACAATATATGACAACACTATAGTTGTGAGGTCATGAAAAAACATTTTCATATTAGTGATGTTGCAAAAAAAAATCACACATTAAAATTAAGAAAAATAGAGAAAAGTTATGTTTCAGTCTATATTCAGAGTACTTCAGTTCTCTCTATGGAGATTTTTCCATCATGAGACCTTTGGAATTTTCTTGGATCATTGTCTTGATTAAATTAGATAAGTCATTCACAGTTGATAATCGTTACAGTATTGCAGCTGCTATGTTTAATGTTCTTCTGGTTCTCTTCACTTTGTATCAGTTCATTTTAAGTCTTCCTAGATTTTTCTGAAACTATCCCCTTCATCTTTTCCCGTATAGCAATTGTATTCTATCACAATTACATAACACAACTTGTTCAGCTGTTCCCTAAATAATGAGTCCTTTTCCTTTTTCTTTAATCTCTCTAGGATACAGACCTAATAGTGGTATTGTTGAGCCAAAGGATTTGCTTAACTTTATAGCTTTTTGGACATAGTTCCAAATTGTTCTCCAGAATGGTTGGGTAAGTTAGTTGTGTTAGTGTCTTAATTTTTCCACATCCCCTCCAACATCTGTTATTTTCCTGTTCTGTCATGTTAGTCAATCTAATAGAAATGAGGTTAATCAATAGTGATTTAGAGAATTTAACATTACTGATAACTTTGATTTCTTCTTCTGAAAACTGCCTCTTTATATCTTTTTTGACCCTTTATCAGTTGGGAAATGGCTCACATATTTACAAATTTGCAATTCTATTGTACTATTAGTAATGACACAAGGGACTGTTTTGGAGAATCCTGGAAAAACTTTTATAAACTGATGAACAGTGGGGGAAAAAACATATCCAGCAAAACAATTTATATAACAACAACATTGCAAACATAAAACTACTTTGAAAGACTTAAGAATGATAATCAATGTAATAATCAATCACTGTTTCAGAGGACTGATGATGAAGTATGTTACCCATCTAGTGTATCTAGATGATGGACTCAGGGAGCAGAAAAAAAGATATATTTTTCATTTATGATTAATGTAGGAATTTCTTTTGCTTGATAATGAATATTTGTTACAAGGTTTTGTTTTTGTTTTTCACATGGGGGTGGAGAAAGCAAATAAATTTTTCTTAATTGAAAAAATTAAACCAAAATATTTTAAAATAAAAAAGTTTACACACACACACACCCTAAAAACAAAACAGAAGAATAATATTCTGCTACATTTTTGAGCCAAAGGTCCAGATTCAAGCTTGACTGGTTGAGTTCCTTTGCTCTACCTGCTGTATAAGGGTAGCCACTATGCTTCTTGCATAGTGAAAAAGTGGAGCAACCTTCTCTTTTCCCCCACTCCTTCAGAAATAGAATCTAATAGGCTTATCATGATCTACCAGTTGGGAGGAGGGAAAAGAGTGAAGAAAGAATGGTTACTCCTCATTGAGTAAGCAGCTTCTCCTAGTCATTGACCATTAAGGTGATTGCTTCATCATCTTATAGTTCCTAAGTCCATCTGCATGGAACCATACGTGGCAGGTCAATTCTATACATTTTCCTTGGAGGTGTGCTCTGATTCAATCAATCCCTGTTAACATTTATTTTTCCATATATTGTCTTCCATTATAGAATAAGAAATTGCTTCATTTTTATCTTCATTTTCTCAGCACCTAGCATACTGCAAAATAAATGCTTGCTAATTGAGTAACTCATTGATTGATTTCCCCAAAACCTAGCAAAGACCTATGCTACACAGTAAGCACTTAATGAACAAAATTGAGGGAATGTGGAGGATATTTTGGTTATCCTTCATTCTCAAAGAAGACCAAAATGATATCATTATGTTAGAGCCAAGTTACAGTGTGTCTGACTGTGATTGATCATATCGCTAAAACTCAGAATTCCCTACCACAGGTTGGATACAAATACAAACATTTGAGGTAGATTTTCTAATTTTTTGAATCCTGTATTTCTTCTGAGTTAATTCAATTCTGCTTTGCTCATAGAACACAGAACTTTCTCTAATAAGGGCATACCATGCTGAGTGGTCCTGTGCCAGTGTGTCCTATGTCATACAATCAATTCTAAAGTTCTTATGAAAGCCCTTGAAAGTGTCCTTGTATTGCTTTTTCTGACCACCCTGTGAGTGAGTTCTCCATAAAATAATCTTTTCTTTTTCTTTTTTTTTTTTTTTTTTTTTTTTGGCAAGGACACATTTGGCATTCAAACAATGTGGCTAGCCATTCAAGTTGTGCTCTCTGCAGTAAAGTTGGAATGCTTGGAATCTCAAGAAGGGACCTCAATGTCTCCTATCTTATTCTGATAGATGATCTTCAGAATCTTTCTAAAACAATTCAAATGAAAGCAGTTCAGTTTCCTGGCATGGTGCTGGTATATGGTCTTGTAATTTCATTAGTATTAAGAACCCCAGTTGTATCATGCATATGTGCAACTTGTCTGTTATTTACAATCTTAAGAGTTTCCCAGAGCACTGAGAAACCAAGTAATTTATCCCAAGTCACAGAGTTAGTATGTATAAAAGGTAGTTTGAACCCAGGACTTCCTAACTCCAAGTACCCTTTTATCCACAGTTAAACTGTTTTTCTAATGACAAGGATTTGTTGAATTGAACTGAACTCATTTGTATCTGAGGGAACTTGATGCTTAGAAGTAAACTAGTAATAGCAAGATTATAAAGGATCCTGAAGTGCAGCCTGAAGAGTTTAGGAAAGGGGCAGCAAGTGGACATCAGGAGCCCTGGGATCAGGGGGACCTAAATTCAAATCCAGCCTCAGATATTTACTAGCTGTGTGACCCTGGATAAATCACTTAGCCTGATTACCTACCCCCACCCCACCCCCCCAAAAAATGTGTGTGTGTGTGTATGTGTGTGTGTGTGTGTGTGTGTGTGTGTGTGTAGGATTTGGAAGAGCCTTGAAAGGACTGATTTGATCTGACTGCACATTAAAAGATTAATCTTCCATTTGTAGAGTGGAGAGGAAAAACTGGAGGTAGGGAAACTCGTTAGGATGTTATTGCAGCATTCGACATGAAAGATAAAAAGGGCCAGGTGAGAACAATGCAGCTGTGTTGAGGGTGTTGGCTTTGAGAATGGTAAGAAAGAGGCTGATGAAAGACATATTTCTATAGCTGAATAGGCACAATTTGGCAATTGAGTGGATGTAGAGAAGGAAGAGCCAAAGATGACTCACTAAGAAGTTGGTGTTATTTCATTACAAAATGAGCCAGCAACTCCCACATGGAGGTGTGATCTCTTGCTGGTCCCAATCTGTTTCTAAACTCTAAAAAGATTTAGAGTTTTAAAACTCTAAATCTTTTTCTTTTTAGAACCCTAAATCTTTTTCTTTTTCCATCCTTCCTAAAGAGCCTAACTCTTCTTTAAGCTTGCTACTCTTTTATCCAACAATTCAAAAACATTTATAGAAATATTTATAAAATGCTTAACACAGTATCTGATACACAGTAGGCACTATATAAGCTAGGCATGATGATGTGCCTGTTAAGTGTCTCCTGTGGTTTTACTGAGCTAAGGAACTATCTAAAGCAGCTAGCTAGGTGGCGCAGTGGATAGAGTGCCAGACCTAGCACTAGAAGATTCATCTTTCTGAATTCAAATCTGGCCTCAGATACTTACTAGCTATATGACTCTGGGCAAGTCACTTCACTCTATTTTGCCTGTTTCCTCATTTTTTTTAGTAGTATTTTTTTCCCCTAAATACTTGTAAAGATAGTTTTCAACATTCATTTTTTAAAGACTGTGTTCTAAATTTTTCTCCCTCCCTCCTTTACCTTTTCTTTCCCCAAGACAGCAAGCAATTGAAATACTTTTACACATATTTCCTCATCAGAAAAGTGAGCTGGAGAAGGAAATGGCAAACTATTCCAGTATCTCTGCCAAGAAAATCCCAAATGGGGTTCAGGAAGAATCAGACACAACTAAGCAATAATAAAAGGAACTTCCTGTGATGAAATTTCTTCTTCCCATAGAGAATAATAACTCATCCATAATTTATAGGGAACTGGCTGGGAGTTCTGAAAGAGTAAGCTAGTTACCCTGGCCAACACAACAAATATGTATCTGGGGCAAAACCTATACTCAGATCTTCATAACCTTCTAGCTTGCTCCCTTTCCATTGTGCTCTTCTTCTTATCCTGTGCTAAAGATACAAAAAAGAGATAGTCCTTCCCTCAAGAAGCCTACATTCTACAGAGGGAATAACAGCCTAAGTATAAGTCATAGTTCCTAATTTTATACAAAAAGAAGACGATCCTTCCCTGAAAGAGCTTACATTCTACCAAGGGAATAATAAACAGCACAAGTATAACATATGTAGTGATTCCCAATTTTATATAGTGCTTTAAGGATTGCAAAGTGCTTCGCATATAACATTTTGATCTTCACAATGACTCTGGAAAATAGGTTCTAGTATTATCTCTATTTTACAGATGAGGAAATTGAGGCTAAGAGAGGTTAAATGTTTTGTCCACAGTCCCACAGTTAATATCCTAAGTCTTCCTGAACTCCTAACTGACTTCTCATTGTACCACCAAATTCCACTAGACTGAACTACAAATGAAGCTGAGCTACTTTGCAAAAATACCAAATAATCTTGAGATGAGGGTGGGGTTTGAAGCATTTACAACCAGGCCCTAGAGGCAAGCCTTCAAGGGACCTGGGAGTTCTAAGAATTGAGGAAAGATGGTATTCAGGTCTGACAGCATGACAGATAAGTGTGATATTTTATATGGAGAATACAAAAGTCCAGTTTGATTGGACTATAGAGTATGTGAAGAGGAGCAATGTGTAATTCATCTGGAAATAGATGTAGAAAGTAGATTATGAGAGGGTTTTGGAAGCCAGTGGGAAAACTTTGCATTTTGACCTAGAAGCAATAAGGAGAATGACAAGATCAGATATGTGTTTTAGGAATATCAGATAGTCAGCTGGAGGTTAGATTAGAAGTAGAGAGGCTAGAAGCAGGCAGACTATTTAAGAGGCAATTCATCACCCAGCATCGATTTCTATACCATTCTGGCACCAGTCTTGCAATCTCACAAAACCTTCTGTACTTAGCACCATTGTATATCCTGTGTACACTTTAATAGTCAAGGCATTTTTAATTCACATGACGTGCTACCTCATCCATATTATGTTTTAAAGTTTGTATCAACTTCTAAAGCTACATTCATTTCTTGGGCAATTTATGAATTGTTGCAATTGCCTGGGGATTTGTGATTGGGATCTTTTTGTTACATGAAAATAACTTAACTTAAAACAAACAAAACATGCTGAGTGAAATGAGCAGAACTAGGAGATCATTATACGCTTCAACAATACTATATGAGGATGTATTCTGATGGAAGTGGATATCTTCAACACAGAGAAGAGCTAATCCAATTCCAATTGATCAATGATGGACACCCAGAGAAGGAACACTGGGAAATGAGTGTAAACTGTTAGCATTTTTTGTTTTTCTCCCCAGGTTATTTTTACCTTCCGAATCCAATTCTTCCTTTGCAACAACAACAACAACAAAATTCGGTTCTGCACATATATATTGTACCTATGATATACTATAAGATATTTAATATGTTTGAGAATGCCTGCCATCTAGGGGAGGGGGTGGAGGAAAGGAGGGGAAAAATTCGGAACAAAAGGAAGTACAAGGGATAATGTAAAAAAAAAAATTACCTATGCATATGTACTGTCAAAAAAAGTTATAATTATAAAACTAATAAAAACAAACAAAACAAAACAACAAAACACCTTTTCCAAGGGGGACAGAAGCAGTAACTTAGAAACAAGGTTTTATGAATTAGTATCCTGTCTTTTTGATATATTTCAGTCCTTCTATGAAATAACTCCCATAGTGGATACAATGGTGGTTTTGTGTTCTGGAGAACACAGATTCAAATTTGAACTAAGATACTAGTTATATGACCCTAAGCAAGTCACTTAAAACTTCTTTGTAGCTCAGCTTAGTCTTCTACAAAATGGAACTTTGTGGTCTCTAATGTCCCTTTTGTCAAGGTACACCAAAGATGTTGGGGTACCAGGAAATAAATTTTTCTCTCTGAAAAAAATCAGCTTCAGACAGTCTCCAACCTAAGCAAGAGCATTTATTTGGGGTAAGGGTAATGCACCCTCTGGGTGTCCTCCTTAAGGGAGACAGGCAACCCAGCAGAACGAGGCAAAGATTTATTTAGAGAAGGAAAAGTAAAGGGGAAAAAATAGGAAAATTGGGCAGAGCAGGAACATTGGATGATCTCAGGAGATTTTGCATATATTTGGACAATTTCTGTGATTGGATTAAGTTATACATAGAAAAGATAAAAAGCCCTTTTGTTCTAATGAGGTCCATCACATCTGTGATCTCATGACTCAGTAAATACAAGCAACCCCATGTTGCATATCCTACACTTCCAGACCACATTTTTCCTCTCCAACCCCAGACTCATTTTGGATAACAACTTTACAGGATTTAAAAATGAGAAGGACCTTAGAGTCTGATCCTTTATTTTTATCATTTTATAAGTGAAGAAACAGCAGCTCTGAAAGAGAAAATAACTGAGCTGGAGACACACAGTCAGTAACAAGAGTCAGGAATCAGAACTAGAATTCCTGAATTAAACACAATTAGCTGGTCTCTCCTAGAAGAGAAAGAAAAATAACCCTGGCTTACTCATAAATGATAACAATTATAGTCTATAAAGATCACAACTTAAATTTCTTAGCATAATGTGTATATTTAACATTTTTGTCTATCTATCCCTAAAGTTTTTGCAGTTTACTTACTAAGAGTTTTCCCCACAAAAGCCCAGAGTGCTGATAGGAGAATTCTGTTAGTTCTAACTCCCATACTTAAACACCTCCTTCCCATGCCTATTGGGGAGGGAGGGCCTTTCCAGGGACTTAGCTAGATTTACTGTCATTTCTGTATTTATGAGCTTCACTGAGCTGTGTTGTCAGTAGATGAGCTCCAATGCAACTGAACTCTGCGCATTCATTCAGGATTCTGAACATTACCCAAAACAGCTGGTCTTCTCCCTTCTCGTGGTCCTCTGTTCCTTTCCCATTCCCCCATTCCTACCCCATACTTAGCTCTGTAAATATTTCTCTTCTTTACCTTTGTAATTATTCACTAGAACTTGGTTAGGCACAGAATATCTAGGTGGCCCAGTGGATAGGGTGACTGAATTCAAATCTGACCTCAATCAATTATTGTATGATCCTGGACAAGTCACTTAACCATACTTACCTCAGTTCCTCATAATCAGCTGTGACTAAGGATCAGATTAGCACAAGCCAGTGCACAGTGGTCTTTTCAACTCCTCTACCCCTTGTCTTCCTTCCTTCCTTCCTTCCTTCCTTCCTTCCTTCCTTCCTTCCTTCCTTCCTTCCTTCCTCCCTCCCTCCCTCCCTCCCTCCCTCCCTCCCTCCCTCCCTCCCTTCCTCCCTCCCTCCCTCCCTTCCTTCCTTCCTTCCTTCCTTCCTTCCTTCCTTCCTTCCTTCCTTCCTTCCTTCCTTCCTTCCTTCCTTCCTTCCTTCCTTCTTTCCTTTCTTGATTTGCCATTTTTGAACTCAGATTCTCTTGACTTCAGGGCGGGTGCTCGATGCACTGATGCTAGGTGCTAGATGCATCCATCTAGCTATTTCTGTGTCATTCTCTACTTAGTGTCTGGTCAGATTCAGTTCCCCTAAAACTCTATTTCAATAGTGGTGTTTTCAATTAATCAATCAGGATCACAAGCTAAGCTCCTGGACAACAAGAACTATCTGTCTTTTGTCTCTTTTTGTATACCAAAATAGGAGGTATTTGAAACATGTTTCTTTATTGATTGATCTGTAAATAGCAGACTACTTTCCAAACTTTCTTTTCTCTTCTTTACAGAAAAGATTCCAGCCCCTTTAAAGCCATCAAAGCTTAGGATAGTCTTCTTTCTAAAAAACAATAGTAGTTAAAGTGACCTTAACATTTACAAAACAAAGTACAGCTAAGTGACTTTTGCCCCAGGTTACATAGTGACTGAGGTAAGACCAAAGCTTAGTTCTCCAGATCCAGCTCTTTTTTTTATAGCTCTTTTACCATTACAACCAGCCAGTAGACTGTGACTAAGTGTTAGACTGTGTTTGGGATAGCTCCCAAACCTTAGGGTGGAACTGGGAGTTTATCAGAAGGAAAGTTCAATTACCAGTTCTCATTCTGGCTGCATTGCTAAACCTGTTCTTTGGTGTTTTGCAAACCTCACCACTTGCTGAAGTAGCCAGCAAGGAAAAACCAGGGCCCTTACAGAAAAGTTAAATTTTGATGTTTTCCTGAGTTGGAACCTTAGTTGGAAGTTGACCGACTACTTATTTAAACTTCAGAAGCCCTGAAGATTAAGTGGGCAAGTGAAGTGTGTAGAACTAAGGACGGTTTGTATAAAACCGTATAGTATTGTGAAAATGAACAATTTTGAAAGCCTTCAAAATTCTTATCAATGTAATGATTAACCATGATTACCAGAGGACCAAGGGTGATACATACTACTCAACTCTTAAGAGAGACTATGGACTCAGGATGCAGAATGAGAAACTGTTTTTTGACTTTGCATATTTGTTATGAGAGATTTCTTTTTCTTTTCTTTTCCTAAAGGAAAGTAGAAGTGAAAAAAAAATTGAAAAAATCAAGTGACTCAAAGTAATTGGAGGAAAAATGTTTAAAATATTGAAACCAATCTATGTGAACTTAGATCTGAGCCACAAGTTATGTAGTTTCATTAGTCCTTCCCCATCTGAATATCAGAGAAAATAGAAACAAAATAAAAGTCAAGTAGTTCTGTCTTCTCTTCACTGTCAACCATAGTTCCATCTATAGTGAGCAGTGGTCTCATCCCTTCTTTGATCTTCTTACTCCCTATATTTTTACTCTCTTTGTTTTCCTTAATAATTTTAGCCAGACTCAATTGGGATTCAATCTTTCTAACATTATGGTAACTGAACTATTTCTCTCCTTTGTTTTTGTCCTCAGTTCCCTTCCCTGTGCCATTCATCTAGCTATTTCTGTGTCTTATTCTCTACTTAGTGTCTGGTCAGAAAATAAAATGCAAGTAAACAACAATACTCAGTACTCAATTGTGATCCAGTCATCACAAGACCATTGGAACTGACCTGAATCATCTCATTGTTGAAAAGAGCCATGTCCATCAGAATTGATCATCATATAATCTTGCTATTGAAATGGACAGACACGAGATAGACAGCTCTGACCAGATTATTAAATTTAAAGCATCATTTATTAGCTGGCCAGCGACTGACCCCACTAGACAGGCTAGTAGAGATCAACCCCGAACCGTTAGCGGGGTACACTTTTAAGCGTGTTTACCACATCCCTTGTAGCCTTGTGGTTAAAAAATCACAAAAATCACTGACTCAGCTTCTCCTATACTTCTTGTTTACAAAGGGGAAGTGTCTGGTCATGAGTTAGCACATACAAGGGACCTTTCAACACCTTATGCAATATTGTTTTTTGTTAGACACTTGCTTCTTGGAAAGTCTAGGGTCTCATGAACGGGGGGGGGGGGGGGGGGGGGGGGAATGGGGCCCAGTCTGAACATAACACTTCCCTTAATTGAGTTTAAGCAACATTTTCCTATAAGCCTGAGGAGGCCAGCTTTTTGTCCATTTCATTATCAGCATTTCATTCTTGTTTTCCCTGTGAGGCAATTAGGATCAAGTGACTTGCCCAGGGTCACTCAGCTAGGAAGTATTAAGTGTCTGAGATTAGATTTGAACTCAGGTACTTCTGACTTCAGGTCTGATGCTCTACCACTGTGCCACCTAGCTGCGTCTAGTATTTCATTCTTTTCTTTCTTTCTTTTTTTAATAGCTTTTTATTTACAAGATAAATGCATGGGTAATTTTTCAGCATTGACCCTTGCAAAACCTTCTGTTCTAACTTTTCCCCTCCTTCCTCCCACCCCCTCCCCAGATGACAGGTAGACCAATACATGTTAAATATGTTAAAGTATATGTTAAACATAATATATGTATACGTATCCATATAGTTATTTTAGCATTTCATTCTTTTTTTTATAGCTTTTTATTTACAAGATAAATGCATGGGTAATTTTTCAGCATTGACAATTACAAAATCTTTTGTTCCAACTTTTCCCCTCCTTCCCCCCACCCCTTTCCCCAGATGGCAGGTTGAGCAATACATGTTAAATATGTTAAAATATAAGTTAAATACAATATATGTATACATGACCAAACAATTATCTTGCTGTATAAAAAGAATCAGACTTTGAAATAGTGTACAATTAGCCTGTGAAGGAAATAAAAAATGCAGGTAGACAAAAATAGAGAGATTGAAATTCTATGTAGTGGTTCATAGTCATCTCCCAGAGTTCTTTCGCTGGGTGTAGCTGGTTCAGTTCATTACTGCTCTATTGGAACTGATTTGGTTCATCTCATTGTTGAAGATGGCCACATCCATCAGAATCGATCATCATATAGTATTGTTGTTGAAGTATATAAACATCTCCTGATCCTGCTCATTTCACTCAGCATCAGTTCATGTAAGTCTCTCCAGGCCTTTCTGAAATCATCCTGCTGTTCATTTCTTACAGAACAATAATATTCCATAACATTCACATATCACAATTTATTTAGCCATTCTCCAATTGATGGGCATCCACTCAGTTTCCAGTTTCTGGCCACTACAAAGAGGGCTGCCACAAACATTCTTGCACATACAGGTCCCTTTCCCTTCTTTAAAATCTCTTTGGAATATAAGCCCAGTAGTAACACTGCTGGCTCAAAGGGTATGCACTAGTATTTAATTCTTAAGAGACTCATCCTTCTTGATCCAATTTTCCTTTTTGGACCTTAAGCCATGAAAATAATGATAGTTCATAATATAAGGCTTACAAAACACTCTGTACAAATAGACAGATTTCTCTTTCAAACCATGTTCAAAGCATGTAGTTCATCCTCATATGGCATGACCTCAAAGCTTAACACTTTCCTATTTGCTCTCCTCTGAATGCACATAAATCAATTTGAGACTTGATTTCCTTTGAGCATAAGTTCCTTTGGGGTCCATTGATTAGGTACTGCAAACTGAGGTGACAGACACAATGACTCTGTAGCTTTACTCAGAGTGAGACATTTCACTATCTACAAATGAAGAGGAAAATATTCTTGTATGTATGTATGTATATGTTATATAGACACATACATACATTTTTACATATAGTATTTACTATATATACTCATACTATATATGTGTGTATGTATATATATATATATATATATATCCCTATGTGTGTGTTTGTATGTGTAATGCCTCCATTACAAGAAACAAATTTCATTATATGAAAGAAGAGGAGCTATCTGCTTGTTACTAGCCTCTGGTTATCAAAGATAAAGAATGTGTATTAGTTAAAGCATAGATATCCAGATAGACAAAAGGGTATTTGCAAAACTTGTGATTAAGAGGTTGAGAAGAGGAACTTAATAGTCCTTAGACAATTAAAAGTCATAAAACCATCAAAGGTAGAAAGAAGATTCTGAAGAAAACCGGCTAATGTAAATTGATCCTGTAGTTTATGCTGGGATTATTTATAGCAAAATGGTGACTTAGGACAAAATGAAGTTGGTTATGTCAACTATTAATAGTCTACTTAATATTTACTTTTATTTATTTATTTTATTAAAGCTTTTTATTTTCCAAAACATATGCATGGATAATTCTTCAATATTAACCTTTGCAAAACTTTGTGTTTGGGGCAGCTAGGTGGTGCAGTGGATAGAGCATCAGCCCTGAATTCAGGAGGACCTGAGTTCAAATCTGATCTCAGACACTTAACACTTCCTAGCTGTGTGACCCTGGGCAAGTAACTTAAACCCAGCCTCAAAAAACAAAAACAAAAAAACAACTTTGTGTTCCAATTTTCCTCCCATTCCCCCCACCCTCTCCCCTAGATGGCAAGTAATCCAATATATTTTAAACATGATAGAAATGTATGTGAAACCCAATATATACATATATATTTATACAATTATTTTACTGCACAAGAAAAATCAAATCAAACAGGGATGGGGGGGGGGAATAAGAAAGAAAAAAAATGCAAGCAAACAACAAAAAGAGTGAAAATGCTATGTTGTTAACCATTCTCAGCTCCCACAGGCCTTTCTCTGGGTGTGGATGGCTCCTTTCATCACAAGATCAACAGAACTAGTCTGAATCATCTCATTATTGAAGAGAGCCACTTCCATCAGAATTGATCATCTTGTAATCTTGTTGCCATGTACAACAATCTTCTGGTTCTGTTCATTTCACTTAGCATCAATTCATCTAAGTCTCTCCAGGTCTCTCTGAAACCATCCTGCTGGTCATTTCTTACAGAACAATAATATTCTATAACATTCATATACCATAATTTATTCAGCCATTCTCCAGCTGATGGGCATCCACTCAGTTTCCAGTTTCTTGCCACTACAAAAAGGGCTGCCACAAACATTTTCACCCATGTGGGTCCTTTTCCCTCCTTTAAAATCTCTTTGTGATATAGGCCCATAGAAATACTGCTGGATCAAAGGGTTTGCACAGTTTGATAACTCTTTGGGCATAGTTCCAAATTGCTCTCTAGAATGGTTGGGTCTGTTCACAATTCCACCAACAATGTATTAGTCTCTGTTTTCCCACATCCTCTCCAACATTCATCATTATCTTTTCCTGTCATTTTAGACAATCTGAGGGGTGTGTAGTGGTATCTCAGAGTTGTCTTAATTTGCATTTCTCTGATCAATAATGACCAATCCACTTTTAACAGATTTGGGGTAAAAGGGTTTGGAAAAGGTAATTGTTGTTCACTTGTTTTGGTCAGGAATATCTCTGTGATTTCATTTGGGGTTTTCTTGACAGAGATACTGATGTACTTTGCCATTTCCTTCTCCATGAATGATGAAATGAGGAAGCTGAGCCAAACAAATTTAAGTTACTTACCCAGAGTTAAATAGTTTGTAAGTGTCTGAAGCCAAATTTGAACTCGGGTCTTCTTTACTCTAGACCTGGCGCTCTATCCACTGTACTACTTAGTTGCCCCTTGGAAGAGGACTGGTTATAAATTAAAGAAATGAAAAAGGAATGTTTAGAAAGGTGAGAAGAGATGCCCAGTGGCATCTCTGAAGTTAACAGAAGAGAGAGTATACAGTATAGAGAATAGTGTCAGAAGTTACAGAGAAGTCACGAAGGAAAGTATTTTGGATTTTGGTGATTAGGAAGTTATTAGTAACCTTTGAATAGAATGGTGGAGGAATAGAAAGAAGTCTCAAATTGAAGAGCGTGAATGGTAAGGTAGTAGTGGAGGCATCAGAGGTAGACAACTTTTTTTTTTTCCAAGTTTAGCACTGGAGAGGAGGAAAGAAATGGAATAGTACCTGAAGAGGAAAACAAAGTTAAGAGAAATTTGTTTTTGTATTGGAAAGACCTAAGTATGGTGAAAGGCAGGTGAGGAGGAGTTAGTAGTAAGAGAGGGGCTGTAGTTTTTAATTTTAATTTATGTTTTTTCACATAATTTCCCCCCCTTCCATCTCCTTCAGCCTATTGAAAAAAATTAAAAACCAAAACATTTGTAACAAATATACACAAATTAATATAACAGATTACTTTATTGATCATGTCAAAAAAAAAAAAATGTATGTCAATCTACATTCTGAGTCTATCCCAGAACCTTTGTCAGGAGATGGGTAACATGCTTGATCACTGTCCTCTATAATCATAGTTGGATCATTCAATTGGTCAAAATTCTTGAACCTTGCAAAGTTGTTTGACTTTACAATGATGTTGGTACTGAACAAAGCATTCACCTGATTCTGCTCATTTCATTTTCCATTAGTATATATATATATATTTTTTTTTTTTTTCAGGTTACTCTTGAATTGTCCTTTTATCATTCCTTATACCATGATTGCATTCCATTATATTCATATCCCATAATTTGTCTCTCCATTCCCAACTTGATGAAACCCTTCTTGGTTTCCTTTTTTTTACTACTACAAAAATATCTGCTATAAATATTTTTGCCTAAATGGTTTCTTTTTCTCTTTCTTTGCTCTCTTTGGTTCCTCCTTCCCCCCCCCCCAATATCCAGAGGACACTGATGAGTATTTGTAAGCCAATTCAGAATGGATGGATAAAAAGAACCTTAAACTAGTAAATGAAGCATTCTATAGCTTATACAATCTTGTATGAGTATTTAAAGCATTCAAAGATAAGAGGGTTGCTGCTCTGTATAAATTGTCTTAGCTAAGTAAGATTGATTCATTACCATTCAGGGATCTCTGCTACTAATTTTTGGTGCTGATACTGTATAGGCTAATTGTCTTCAATGATGAATAGCAGCTGATGCAAACTTTTCTCAGCTCTCTGTCTTAAACAAGACTGTCTTACCTCATCTAGACACTTTTACATTCTTTTTTTCCCCCTTTCTATGCTCAACAGCTACAGTACATTTGTAAGCATAATTAGAAAAACCAAAGACTAAAAGGTCAAGGGACCGTATTATATTTTTGGCTTTGTGACTAAAGACTTAATGACAACTTTTTCATTCTCTTTTCTGAACTACAAAAAATACAGGACAATAGGGAAACAAATGAAAATATATAAGAAAAAAGACCAAATAAGTTTAAAATAATTTGTCAAATTTTTCAGTAGTTAATAATAGATTGAGCTATTGCTGATTAAAGAAAAAAATAACTAGGAAATCTTAGGTTATATTTAAATGGTTTGCTTATTGCTATAATACAGCAATATTAACATCTTTTGGTGTTCAAAATAGTAACTTAACTCTTAGTAGTTTCTTCATCTGTAAAATTAATGGTTGGAACACTAGATGACCTAGAGATTCTTTCCAGATCTAAATCTTTGATTCTTCTCAAATAGTATTCTGTTTCTCCTCCAAATGAATTCCTCTAGTTGTAGATGGTACCACCTAAAAAACTTGGCATCAGATTAGCCTTCTATGTTATGTTAAATTATTATCGATTCATAGAATTATAGAGCTAAATGACATCTTAGACTTTGTGGGGTTTTTGTTTCTGTTTTTTTCTTAGTAAATTTGTATATGAAGAAATCCTTTTGCAAGGTTTTAAGGGAGGTATAGGAGGAAGGAATTGAAGGTCCAGGTAAAGGATTGGCTCAGGGAATATTTTTTATATCTATTCTTCTCTGATCATAGTAGGGGAAAAGGCTATTATAGTAAGTTGAGAAAATGAAGGAGAGCAATGAGGAGAATGCTTGCTGGATACTTTCATCTTTTCATTGAAAGAAAGAACTCATCTATTGGGGCCTTAGAATTAGTGTGGGATTTGTGATGACTTGAGGGTAAAAAAAAAGGTAGAGACCAGTACTCTAGGGCATGAGATAAGAAGCTGATAAAGACTGAGTAGAAAAGATTTCCAGGCTCAATTAAGGTAAAGTATTATAATTTCTAGTAGATGAAATCAGCCCCTTTTTGTATTTTCTCCAAGGACACTCAACAAGCCCTACATTTAGAGAAAAAAATCAGATGGTAGGCAGTGATCCATGGTTCAAATGGAGGAAGATTATCTAGGAAAGCAGTGTTAGCTGAGAAAAAATACTGTTTGAGAGTAAACACTATTTAGAACACCAGTGAGAATCAAGTAAGGGAGATAAACTAAAAGAATAGAGAATGAATCCGAGGTCATGATAAAGGGAAAAAGTAGCTTTAATGTGAGTCAGAGTATAGTTAGGTCATTTATTTTCAAAGTTCTGGGTCTTAAAGGTCATATAGAAGCAAGGATGAAGTCCAAAGGGTGACCATGTCAGTGTGTGACTTTAATGGATTAGAATGAAGAGGCATAGGAATTTGGAATTCTTCAGGAGGCTGATGAATTGTGTAATCAGGTTGTCTAAGGGTTGTTAAGTAAAGCATTGAAATGTTGACATTTAGACTTGATCTAAAATCAGAGAATGGGCTTAGTCAATTTTAAAAATTGAGGGAATGACCTAGATATCAGTATTTGATGATAAGGAGCATAAGAATGGTACATTTTGATAATCCCATCTACTGGGGAGGAGGGAGATTACCACAAAGCTTCCTTTGTTTTTACTTGGTATGGTCTCTGGCCTTCAGAAATAGTCCCAGTTATATAATCCCTTTAATTTTTTTCACAACTTCTAAGGGAAGGAGAAGACTTGTGAGAATGATTAAAAATGGAAGCTTCATAGAAAAATGCTTAACCTTCTTATTTTCCTTTTCACTGTTTACCTAAGTTATGTGATTGCAGTATTGTCTTTTGAATAAAGTGGTTGGGGAGGTAGAGCCAAGATGGTGGAATAATGGCAAGAACTCACCCAACCTTTTCCCCAAACTGCTTCTAATTCTTTTAATGACTCCAAATAAATTTTAGAGCATCAGAACACCCCCCAAAAATGGAGTAGAACATTTTCCAATGGAAGGCAACTGGGAAGATCAGTAGAAAAGGTCTGTGACAGTGAGAGTCCAGTGTGCAGTCCTAGTACAGCCTCTACTTCAGCGCTCTGATCCCAGCCTCAGTGAGGCAGGACCTCTGAATCAGCAGCAGTTCTAGAGGCTTCTGGATCTCTGGGCCTGGGGACAACAGAGATGACTCAGAAGGTCAGCAGAGAGGGTCTGTGGCAATGGGTTGGAGTCTGGTGTGCAGTCTCAGCATGGGATGAGTCAATACAGCCTTGGGTCCAACTTCAGTGGCCCCAACATCAGCAAAACATGATTGTTGCTTTAGCACCCTAGATCTTACCTCTTCAGTGGGACTGGAACACACCTAACAGCTCCAGGGTAGAAAAGAGTGCTTGTGGTCAGATTCCTAGAAGGATTTCTGAAAACAGCTGCACAAATCCCTTGAAGTACACCCTCTACCCTGGAAACAGAGCCCTACTTTAACAATCAGTTAAAAGCTGAATAATAGGCTAGGAAAATGAGCAGATTAAAAAAAGTTCTGACCTTTTCTTAGTGGCTAGAAACTGGAAAATGAATGGATGTCCATCAATTGCAGAATGGTTGGGTAAATTGTGGTATATGAAGGTTATGGAATATTATTGCTCTGTAAGAAATGACCAGCAGGAGGAATACAGAGAGGCTTGGAGAGACTTACATCAACTGATGCTGAGTGAAATGAATAGAACCAGAAGATCACTATACACTTCAACAACAATACTGTATGAAGATATATTCTGATGGAAGTGGAAATCTTCAACATAAAGAAGATCCAATTCACTTCCAGATGATCAATGATGGACAGAAATAACTACACCCAGAGAAGGAACACTGGGAAGTGAATGTAAATTGTTAGCACTACTGTCTATCTACCCAGGTTACTTATACCTTCAGAATCTAATACTTAACGTGCAACAAGAAAATGGGATTTACTCGCATATATTGTATCTAGGTTATACTGTAACACATGTAAAATGTATGGGATTGCCTGTCATCTAGGGGAGGGAATAGAGGGAGGGAGGGGATAATTTGGAAAAAATGAATACAAGGGATAATGTTATAAAAAAAATTACTCATGCATATATACTGTCAAAAAAATTTTATAATTATGAAATAAAAAAGAAAAAAATAAATTTTCAGCATGACCTCAGAAATTAGAGTAACAACAAAAAAAAAAAAGTTCTGACCACTGAAACTTATTAGGTAACAAGGAAGATCAAAATACACATTTAGAAGATGATAACAAAGTAAAATCTTCTACATCCCAAGCCTCCAAGGAAAATAAGAATTGGACTCAGGTCATAGAAAAGCTCAAAAGGGACTTTGAAAATCAAGTAAGAGAAATAAAGGAAAAATTAGGAAAAGAATTGGGAGAGGTGCAGAAGGAAATATAAAAAGCTATAAGAAAAATGCCTTAAAAAGCAAAATTGGCCAATTAGAAAAGGAGGTACAAAAGCTCATGGAGGAAAATAATTACTTTAAAAATAGAATTGAGCAAATGGAAGCTAATGACTTTATGAAAAATCAAAATATAATAAAGAAAAACAAAAAAATGAAAAAATAGAAAAAGTATCAAATATCTCATTGGAAAAACAATTGATTTGGAAAATAGATCCAGGACAGATAATTTTAAAATTATTGGTTTACCTGAAAGTCATGATCAGAAAAAGAATTTGGACATCATCTTTCAAAACATTATCAAGGAAAACTATCCTGATATCTTAGGACCAGAAGGTAAAATAGACATTGAAAGAATCCACTGATCACTTCCTAGAAGAGATCCCAAAATGAAACTCTTAGGAATATTTTAGTCAAATTCTGGAACTTCCATGTCAAGGAGAAAACATTGCAAGCATCCAGAAAGAAACAATTCAAATATAGTGGAGCCACAGTCAGGATAACTCAAGATTTAGCAGCTTCTATATTAAAAGACCAGAGGACTTGGAATATAATATTCTGGAGAGCAATAGAGTTAGGATTACAACCAAGAATCCCCTATCCAACAAAACTCAAAATAATTCTTCGAAGGAAAAGATCAGAGCTGAGTGGAAAATCTGATTTTCAAATACAGGACTCTGGAGAAGCAAAGGAGGTATAAGGAAAGTGATATCATAAGGGATTTAATAAGATTTATCTGTTTACATTCCTATATGGGAGGATGATACTTGTAACTCATTAGAACTTTCTTATTATTATAGCAGTTAGAAGGAGTAGATAGATAGAGGGCACAGATGTGAGTTGCATATGAAGAGATAACATCTTTTTAGAAAATGATGAAATTGAGAGGTAAGAGAGAAAAAATCTCAGAGTTGTATTGTTTTATTTTTATTATTATGAGTGATTTGGAATATTCTTTTATATGGCTGTTAATAGTTTACAATTCTTCTTTTGAAAACTGTTCATATTGAAGGGATAACATCTTTTTTAAAATGACGAAATAAGGGATGAGAGAGGAATGTACTGGTAGAAAGGGAAAAGGAGAAGTGAAAATGGTGCAAATTATCTGCCATAAAAAAAGAGGCAAGAAAAAGCTTTTGCAGTGAAGGGGAAGAAGAGAAGAAGAGGTGAGAGAGTGAACCTTACTCTCATCTGAATTGGCTCAAAGAGGAAATAACATAGATATTCAATAGAAGGATAGAAATCTATCTTACCTTGCAGAAAAATAGAAGGGGAATGATATATGGGAAGGGGGAGGAGGGTGATAAAAGAGAGAGCATATTGGGAGAAGGAGTGGTCAGTACTAAAGCACTTATAAGAAAGGTCAAGGTGAAAGGTGAGAGAGAATAAATGGAGGGAAATATTGTTAGTGATAGTAATTGTACAAAGAATTTCAAAGCAAGTTTCTCTGATAAGGCTTCATTTCTCAAATATAGAAGGAGCCGAATCAAATTTATAAAAAATAAGAGCCATATCCCAATTGATAAATGATTAAAAGATATGATCTGTGCCCAAAGGATTATAAATTCATGCATATCCTTTAACCTAACAATACCACTATTAGGCAGAAATACCAAAAGAAATTCAAGGGGGGAAAAAAGAAAATTACCAATATGTACAACAAATATTCATAGCAGCTCTCTTCTCAGGGCGGCAAAAACATTGGAAATTGAGGGGATGCCCATCATTTGAGGAAAGGCTCAATAAAATGTGGTATGTGTTTATGATAGAATATTACTGTTCTATGGGAAATGTTGTAAGCAGGATGTTCTCAGGAGAGAAAAAAAAAAAAAAACCACCCTAGAATGAATAAGTGAAATGTATGCAAAGTAATAGCAAAGTTCTGGAATGACCCCTTGTGAATGACTTTGCTATTCTCATCAGTACAATCATCCATGACTACTCTTAAGGACTTATGATGAAAAATCTTATCTGCAACTGACAGATTGAAGCATTCTCTCTCTCTTTCTTTTAAACTTAATTTTTCTTAAGGGTTTTTATATTCATCAGGGTGGGAGAACTATATTTCCTTTTACAACTTGATATTTATGGAAATCTTTTGCATAATCTCATGTGTGATTTCTTAATTGTGATGGGGATAAGAGAGAGAACCTAGAACTCAAAAAATTTTAAAACAAATGTAAAAAAATGTTTTGCATATAACAGGGGAAATATTAAATAAATAAAAAATTTTAAATCAATGAAATGGTTGGGTGGTAGCAGGTTGACTCCACATTTATTATAAATATACATTTATTAGTCATATCAAGCAACTGCTAAGAGGCCAGTTGACTAGCATGGTAATAGTTCCATTTTGACAAAGGAGGTCTGGGAGTTTGTAATGGGGGGTGTGGCATATGTTCAGAATGCCTCAGATAACATCTCCAAGTAGAAGGTTCTTCTGGAAGAATCTTGATGATAGTAAGGGCAATGCTTTGGAGAGAGTGACTGGGGAATAAGCATAGACATTCTGTAACTGGTTTCATTTGGCTAACCATTTATGGAACAAAAGGGTCTTTAAATGGCTTTGAAGGCATTCAAAAAGACCTGTTCTAAAAGTGCCCAGTTTATGATACATGAAGATCAAAAGGTCTAGAAAACTCTATATTCTGTCATTTCAAAGCTTGGTTTGAATCCAGCACATCATTAATGTCCCAAAAGTATAAAGGGAGTGGAGCCTTCCTTGGCATCTAGGAATTCAGAGTTCAAATTTGTAGCCAGAGCAGTTCTGATGCCTCAGTAAACTTATTGTGACCTTCAAGATCCCATACCAGCAGGAGCTAGCAACAGGGCTCAGTCTGCTATCAATGCTATGACAGGATGTAAATTTGGTAAGAACACTCCATTTAGGGATTGAACTGTAACTTCCCCAGAAACCAAAGTTGGGTAGAGTATACACTTCAGATATTAGGAGGAAAATATTTGTACATATATCTGGCTATATCTTTAAAATAAACATCCCTTTGTAAAAGTTAACTATTGGTAAGTGATCAAAAGGAATTGGGGTGCCAATCACAGGCAGCAGCGAGGGCTCTAGCCAGTGGCAGAGAAAAGAGATACCCCAATCCTGCAGGATAACCACTTGAAATTCTGAGAGGCAGCCAAGGCTGGTCCTGAGAGAGTGATACCAGAGCATATATATTTTACTTTACTGAAAGACTTCTAGAGAATTCATAGCAATTATTTTATATTACACAGATGGTTTGGGGGCAGCTAAGTATCAGACCTGGAATCAGACTTATTATCATGAGTTCAAATGTAGCCTCTGATATTTCATAGTTGTATAAACCTGGGCAAATTAATGTTTGCCTCAGTTTCCTCATTTGAAAAATGAGGTGGAGAAGGAAATAGCAAATCACTTCAGTATCTTTGCCAAGAAAACCCCAAATAGGGTCTTGAAGAGACAGATATGATTGAACAAAAACACAGGTAGCATGAAAGTAACAAATCAATAAATGTTTAAATAACCTTAAAAGCCAAAAGAACTTTTTTTTAATTAAAGAATTTTTATTTTTCAGAACATATGCACAGATAATTTTTCAACATTAACCCTTGCAAAACCTTGTGTTCCAATTTTCCCTCTCTTCCTCTACCCCCACCCCTAGATGGCAAGTAGTCCAACATATGTTGAACATGGTGGAAATGTATGTTAAACCCAATATATGTATACATATTTATACAACTATCTTGCTGAACAAAAAAATCAAATCAAACCAGGAAAAAAAAAATAAAGAAGAAAATAAAATGCAAGCAAACAACAACAAAAAGAATGAAAATGCTATGTTGTAATCCACACTCAGTTCTCGCAGTCTTCTCTCTGGGTATAGAAGGCTCTCTTCATCATAAGATCATTAGAACTGGCCTGAATCATCTCATTGTTGAAAAGAACCATGTCTATCAGAATTGATCTTTGTGTGATCTTGTTGCCATGTACAATGATCTGGTTTTGCTCATTTCACTCAGCATCAGTTCATGTAAGTCTCTCCAGGACTCTCTGTATTCATCCTGCTGGTTGTTTCTTATAGAACAATAATATTCCATAACATTCATATACCATAACTTATTTAGCCATTCTCCAACTGATGGGTATTCATTCAGGTTCCAGTTCCTTGCCATTACGAAAAGGGCTGCCATTAAGAATTTTGCACATGTGGATCCCTTTCCCTCCTTTAAGATCTCTTTGGGAAATAAGACCAATAGAAACACAGCTGGATCAAAGTAATTTGGTAATTCTTTGGGCACAGTTCCAGATTGATCTCCAGAGCCATAGGAACTTGAATATGCAGTTACAGAGAAATGATGAACTCAGGGAATAGGAATAGACATTTTTTGGACATGGCCAATGTGGGAATTTGTTTTGTTTGACAGTGCCTATTTGATACAAGAATTCTGTTTTTCTTTTTCTTTTATCCTTTTTTTAATGATAAGGAAAAATAGGGAAAGAAAATTGATTTTGTTTATTTTTTTAATTTAATTTAAAATAGTGTTACCTAATAGGGAAAATAATCTGTGTTACTAAATACATCTGTGTTGTTAAATCAGAATAATATCTAGTTACACATAGCCTAAAGGACTCTATCATTAGACAAGGTGTTACATAATCCAAACAAACCATGATTATTTTCTGAAGACTGTTATTATCTCCTAGTACTTTACAGCATTTGCTAGTTTGTAATTAATCTTGATTAACGGTCAGTAGCTAGTTAGAGGTCTAGTTAATTGTGATAAGCATTGGAGCTTTTCTTAATTCTAATTTTCTTATTTCAAAACTCTGAAATTCTACTTCTTCACCTCCTATGTATATTTCTTTTTTTAGCTTCCTTTTTTAAAATTTATTTTATAATTATAAATTTTCTTTTGACAGTACATATGCATGAGTAAATTTTTTTTATAACGTTATCCCTTGTATTCATTTTTCCAAATTTACCCCTCCCTCCCTCTACTCCCTCCCCTAGATGACAGGCAATCTCATACATATTACATATGTTATAGTATAACCTAGACACAATATATGTGTGTAAATCCAGCTTTTTTGTTGCACAGTAAGAATTGGATTCCGAAGGTATAAGTAACCTGGGTAGAAAGATAGTATTGCAAACAATTTACATTCAATTCCCAGTGTTCCTTCTCTGAGTGTAGCTGTTTCTGTCTATCATTGATCAACTGGAAGTGAGTTGGATCTTCGTTATGTTGAAGATATCCACTTCCATCAGAATATATCTTCATACAGTATTGTTGTTGAAATGTATAGTGATCTCCTGGTCCTACTCATTTCACTCAGCATCAGTTCATGTAAGTCTCTCCAAGCCTCTCTGTATTTATCCTGCTGGTCATTTCTTACAGAGCAATAATATTCCATCACCTCGATTTCCAATGCTTTTGCTACCATCAAAAGAGCTGCTATAAATATTTTTGTACACAAAGGTCTTTTCTTTTTTTTTTTATGATCTCTTTGGAATAGAGATCTACTAATGGTATTTCTGGATCAAAGAGTATACACAGCATTATTGCCCTTTGTGCCTAGTTCCAAATTGTTCTCTGGAATGATTAGATCAGTTTACAACTCATTAATACCCCAATTTTCCCACACCTTCTTCAACATCTATCACTTTCCTTTTTTGTCACATCAGCCTATCTGATAGGTATGAGATGGTACCTCAGAATTTTTTAAATTTGTATTTCTTACTCAGTAATAATTTAGAGTATTTTTTCATAACTCTATATCTATAGAGAGATTTGATTTCTTCATTTGAAACGTGCCTATTCATATCCTTTGACCAGAACAAAGTATGAACTCTTAAAACTGTAGCATGAGTTCCCACCAGGACACTTAATTTCTTTTTTTTTTTCCTGAGGCATTTGGGATTAAATAACTTGCCCAGGGTCAAATAGCTTGGAAGTATTAAGTGCCTGAGACTAGATTTGAACTCCAGTCCTTCTGACTTTAGGACTGGTGTTAGATCCACTGCACCACCTAGCTGCCTCAAGATTTAGTTTCTATTATCAGCCAGTAAACACAATTAGCTCAAAGCAAAAGCGTCTTCTGAAAGAGACTAGTAAAAAAAAAAAGAAAAATCCTCCATAAACTTGGGGTGTACTCTCATAAATGCAATGTGGGAAGAGTAGGCACATACATAGGGGGGGGAAAGAGAGAGAGAGAGGAGAGAAGAGAGAGAGAGAGAGAGAGAGAGAGAGAATATGTGTCTTGGATCTACTAAGAAGAGCTAAGTCAATCATAATTGATCATCATACAATGTTGTTGTTACTGTACAATGTTCTGGTTCTGTTCACTTCTTTCAGCATTAGTTTATGTCAGTTTATGTAAGCCCTCAAACTGCTCCCCACTGGATACACTATCTTCTGGGTAGATTACTAAATTGTAATCTCGAAATCTATTCCTTGCCTTAGCTTGACTCTCAACTTCCAGGGCTAACCCTCCTGAATTCATAACTGAATCTCTTTTCTATTGCCAGGTTATGCTCTTCAAGACTGTCTCTTGCCTCAACTCTTTATCTGACCTCTCCTGCTATGTGTTATATTACTACTAGGTACATAGCTCCATTGATAAATGCCATAGCTAATAATACTAAAGGAGAGGGAAATTGTCCTCTTTACAACACAGTGCCCAGGCAGAGGTACAAGGGAAAAGGCAGTTAGCCAATAGGGCATTTAACCTGTAATTAGGAATACCTGAGTTCAAATTAGCTTTAAATACTTACTAGTTGTATGATTGTGACCAGAACAAGTCATTTCACCAATTTGCCTCAATTTCTTCAACTATAAATTAGAGATAATAAAAAGCACTATATAAAAGGAAAGGACCAATCACCTCTCAAAAGCTAGATTTTTCCTCTGTAGCTGCTTCTACTCTGGTCTTCCAGGGAAGCCACATTCCTTGAAGCTACTACCTCAATTGTCTCCAGAGCTGGCAAGCTAGCTTTTTTAAATTTTGTGTATCAATTTAAAAATTTTTGGAAACATTTTTATTTAAACTTCAGAGTTCCAAATTCTATCTCTCTATCCCTCACTCCCTTCTTTCCTTTCTAAAATGGTAATCGGACATTATATATGTACAATTGTGTAAAACAGTTCCACATTAATCATTTTGTGTAAGGAAATTGAAATAAAAGAAAAAATGAAAAGAAGAAAGTGAAAAGTAGAATCTTTTAGTCTGTTTTCAAACAATATCAGTTCTTTGGAGGTTGAGAATATGCTTCATTATGAGTCCTTTGTGATTGCCTTGAATCCTTGTATTGATGAGAATAGCTAAGTCATTCATAGTTTTTCATCGAACAATATTGTTGTTACCATGTATAACATTCTCCTGGTTCTGCTCATTTCACTTGGCATAAGTTTTTCCAGGCTTTTCTGACATCATCCTACTTGTCATTTCTTATAGCACAATAATATTCCATTAAAATCATATACTGCAGTTTGTTTAGCCATATCCCAATTGATGGGCATTCTTTTGATTTCCAGTTCTTAGCCATAACAAAAAGAGCTGTAATAAATATTTTTGTACAAATAGGTTTCTTTTCCATTTTTAAAAAATGTCTTTGGGATATAGACCATAGTGGTCTGAATCAAAGGGTATGCATAGTTTTGTAGTTCTTTGAACATAGTTCTAAATAGTTCTCCAGAATGGTTGGATCAGTTCACAACTCTACCAAAAGTGCATTAATGTCCCAGTTTTTTCACATTTTTCCAAAAGGCATTTTTCCCCTTTTCTATCATGTTAGCCAATCTGATAGGTATGAGGTGATACCTCATGTTGTTTTAATGTGAATTTCTCTAATCAATAGTGATTTAGAGCATTTTAAAAATATGACTACAGATATCTTTGATGTCCTTGTCTGAAAACTGCTTATTCATATCCTTTGACTATTTATCAATTGGGAAATGACATTATATTTTTTATAAATCTATTCAATTCTTGGGGCAGCTAGATGGCGCAGTGGATACAGCACTGGCCCTGAACAGGAGAACCTGAGTTCAAAATTCAAATTTGACCTCAGATGCTTAACACTTAACTAGCTTTGTAACTAAGGGCAAGTTATTTAACTCCAATTGCCTTGCAAAATAACTAAATAAACAAATACATTTACTCAATTCTCTGTGTAATTGAGAAACGGGGTCTTTATTAGAGATATTTGTTTCAAGTTCATCTCCCTCAGTTTTCTGCTTACCTTATAATTTTGCTTGCATTGATTTTGTTTATGCAAAACTTTCTCATTTTATATGATCAAAATTATCTATTTTATATTTTATAATGCTCTTTATATCTTCTTTGGTCTTGGAGTCTTCCTTTATCCATGAATCTGACAAACTATTCCATGCTCACTTAATTTGCTTATATTATCACTCTTTATGTGTAAAGCATGTACCCATTTTAACCTTATCTTGATGTGAGATGTTGATCTATAGTTTCTGCCATATTGTTTTCCAGTTTGCCCAGCAGTTTTTGTTCCCAAAACTTGGATCTTTGGATTTATCATGTACTAGAATGCCATGCAAGCTAGCTTTTTAAAAACCATTTATGTTGTGGCCAAACCAGCCAATAGTTAAATATTTTCTAATTCTATCAAGAACTTATTTGTAAAAATGGTAACAAAATGGTGCAACTAGGTGGTATAGTAGATAGAGCACCATTCCTGAAGTCAAGAGGACCTGAGTTCAAATTTGGCTTCAGACAGGTAACACTTCCTAGCTGTTTGACCCTGAACAAGACACTTAACCCCAATTGCCTCAGGGGGAAAAAAAGGTAACAAAATGAAATGCCTTCTGAGATTTCATCTACTGAGATAGATGGCAGATGGGAACTAGGGAACTCATTATGAGAGATATTCTCTTAAACACTACATATCCATGCTCCCATCCATCCATCTGACAACAGGTGAGTAGGTGTTAGGATTACTAAGTGAGAACTCAGGTTGTCTGGATGGTGACAATAAAAGTTGGTTGAATTGAACATTTTACTCTTGTTGAGTCATCTATTTACTTGTCTAGCTTTGAGAGATTGCTAAGCTGAGCCCAGAAGGGCTGGGGCACTGGTATAAAATGCTATAGGTACAGGTGGCATTTGAGTTAGTTTTCAAAGAATGGACAGGAACTCAACAGATGAAGGGAAAAAAGGAAATTTCAAACAAAGGGAACTGACTGAGCAAAGTAGGGTAGTAAAAAAATGAAAGTTGAGATCCAGAGAGATAGGGATCCAGTTTGACTATAGCATAAAGTTAGTAAAAGGACATAAAATTAAATGAGTTTTATTTTATTTTAAGTCACTTTGACAATACAGAGATGTACTAGGATTCTTGCACCAAAGGTCCCTCTGCATTGCGTTCAGTCAGGTACCAAGTTCTACAACAAACTAATGCTGAGTCCAGGATAGGCCAGGGTTCTCACTCTGTAAAATGAGCTGGAGACAGAATCTTTGTCAAGAAAACTCCAAATTGTGTCATAAGTTGGACACAACTGAAAAATACCCCCATCAGTACTACCACAATAACAACCATAAGAAGGATTTGGTAGGTAAGGCAGGAATATTATGGTAAATGTTTAAGAAACTGCTCTCTGAAAGAAAAATGTACATGTCACACTTTTAAGTCTAGTGTGCCTTAATAATGTTTTATCCATCACTTTCTTAAGTCTAGAGAATAAAAAAAAAAAAAAAATCAAGTCCAATTTGTAGTGTTTGCAGATTTTTGAAATTGTAAATGTTCACACTGAAAATTTAAAAATCAGTTCTCATAAGTTGAATCAATCTGGCTTACTCCTGGGCAGGAGCTCAGAAAGCCTGACTTCCACTGCCAAGGATAGATAAAATGAGAGAGTTGAGACATCTAAAACAAGATGAGATGGGCTCTGCTTCCAGTTGGAGATTTTCTGAGATTCTTCTCAGAGTGTTCTATTCACGTTATTCATTGGAAGAAAAACTCAAGGATCCCTGAATGTTGTGGCAGAAAGTGTTTGTTTCAAAGATTTTATTCTTAAATTGTGAGTAAAACCAAATGAGATTTCCTTTGAGAAAGGAGGTAAGGGGTGGGAACCCTGAAGTTTACTTGGCTTGATTTCATAATATCTGAGGTTCATCTGCAAGCATGACGTCTCAGAATCTTAGTGGTATGATCTGATCTGCAGAAAGTTCAGCAGTTGAACTGGACTCAGGGTTCCAAAGGACGGAAATATAATCATTTTCAATGAGAAGGGGACTACATGTACCCAAGTGTTAAGGAAGTTGCTGATTTTCTTTAATACTAGTATATTTATTCTTCACATGACTTGTGGGAGAAGGAAGATAGATGGAGGAGCAAAAAGCAGCCAGGATCTCTCTAGAAGTGTTTCTGGATCTCTGTGTTTAATATTAGGTCTGTTTTTAATGTGATTTTGATATAGTTTTTAAAATGTTTTATCCTATATTTCACAAAATTTTCACAATTGGCTTGTATTTGCCTCTCATCCCCACCCCATTAAAATACATGTTAATTATAGTTTGGGATATATTTATTGAATGAAAGTAGATATAGCTTTAAAACTCCCAGGAGGTTGAGCAATGTTGTGATAAAACATCTGCTATATTCATCTGCAATACTCATTCATCACCAATCCCATCTTTAGCTAGCTATTCTCCACATACCTAAATGATCTTTCAGAAGAACAAATTCCTAGTGCTCCATTTTTTTTTCTTTTCCTATAAATGTTCATTGATTTCTTGTTTTTATAATCATCTCTCCCTTTTATAAAGCTATTAATCATAAATTTAATGAGGGGCATATCGTGAACATATTTAGAATTGTCCATCCTGTTTCCATTAGACTATGTGAAAGCTTTGGATCCTGCTTATGAGAATTTAAGTTCCTTGAAGGCAGGATTATCCTTCACCTAGTCCATTTTGTTATGGTGTTGTTGTAGTAGTGTTAGTGATAGTATTTTTTAGTTGTGTCCAAATTATGACCTGGGATTTGGAGTTTTCTTGGCAAAGATATTAGAGTGGTTTCCCATTTCCTTCTCCAGCTCATTTTACAGAGTGAGAATCCCAACCTATCCTGGGCTCAGCATTCATTTGTTGTAGAACTTGGTATCTGACTGAATCCAAAGCAGAGGGACCTCTTACTGAAAGCATCCTAATACTAGTACCTAGTATATCTGGTACCAGTGTCTCTGTATTATTATATAAGCACCAAGTCAAAATAACTTGGTTTCTCAACAGAAGGTTGACTTCCAACTGATCCCAAGTTCTTGATTCCTATGTCGAGAACCCCATTTGCAAATGTCAAGATAGGTAGTAATCTGAGACTTTTGTAAAATGATATTTGCTTCTTAAAATTGTGAAACCACAAATTTATAAATGGCACAATTTTAAAAGGCCATTAGCCAAGAATGATCTGTTTCTTTGTAAAGGATGTATATTTCTGATTAAGATTAATAAGAGTTAACTAAATTAAATTAGGTTTAATTGAGGTCTAGTGACAGGTTTGGGGTACAGGGAGTCAAATAGAGCTCCCTTGCAACCCCTTTGAATTCAGCACAAGAATACAGAGTTAAATGAGGTCTAGTGGTGGCACAAAGTCCCCTGTAAAGGAATTTACAGACCCAAAAACTTAGATTGATAAAGGAGGTTTATTATGGGGTTTGGAAGTAAAGTTAAAGTCTAATCAGTAAAAGGTGAAGGTAGAGATAAAAGGCCATCGGAAATAAGATTCCAGTGGACAGAGATCCTTAGCATGCCAGGTGTAAGGCTGCCATGTTAGGAACCTTTGCAAAGAGAGAGCGCCAGTTTGGCTCTTTCATAATGAGAGATTTACCTAAAGAGGCCTGTGGGTAGTGTCCCAAGTTGGGCTCAGATATGGTGGGGGCTGGGACAGGCCCAGATCTCCTATTGCAATTCAAAAGAGTGCTTTTGACAGGATTTGTGAATCAAAGGTCCTAGTTTCTTGAATTAATAATGCATCCTCTAGGAGAGGCTGGGAATCAGAAAGGAATAAATCAATCTGAAAGGATTAGTTTCTTAAAGGGAGCACAACCCACTTCCTGTGTTCTGTTCTGAAACTCTTTAATACAAGATACTCAAAAAGATAATCCTTGAGCCTCTTTAAGTCATTAGAGTTCTACCTAGAATCTGGGAATATGGATTTGTGAGTATAACTTTAAATAAGAAGGATTAGAGATGAAAGATCTAGGAGGGGAGAAGATATGACATTTACAGAAAGGTTTATATTCTAATCAGCTGCTAACTTTAGGAACCATCTTGTGCGCTCTCTCTGGCAAGTAAGTCAGATATTTCCTGAATAAGATATTTTGTGGGCTTTTTTTTTTATCTTCTTGCTGTGGCAATCAATTTAAGTTGATTAAAGTTCTATCTAAAATTATTAGTTTGTATAGAAGCTTGTTCTGTTTTCCATTTTCTCATTTTTGTTTTTAATAATTTATTTAAATAATTCATGGCTAACTTGTCTTAATTATTTATCTTATATTTTTCTCATTATAGTTATTTGTTTTTTAAAAAATAAATTATGATCTTAACACTGATAGACGATCAATAGTCTGATTAAATTCATAGGCTGACTCAGACATAACTCCAACATCAATAACACATCTTTTCCAGTTTGTTAAAATGTAATTGATTTCATTAGTACCTATCTTTTTTGAAAGTGACAATGATATAGAGTTGTGAGGAGTCTATAAAATATACAAATCTGGCCTCTCTGCTTGTGGTTACATTAACAAAAATGGAGGCTAAAAAACTGACTTGATGCAGCCAAGGACTGCACCAAACATTGAACCTGTTACATTAACTGCTAACCTACTACCAATAGAATGGGGAATATCTTTCAATCACTAGGTAAAGCTGCCTTCCCGAACTCACCCAGGAGTTCACTTGGAATGCATGTGAGGTCTTTTCTTGGGAATGGTTCCCCTCCCCACTTCCCAGTAATAATAGCATTTCAACTATATGCAAGTACACTTCAACTTGACCTGGGATTCTATCTAGAGATGATCTGAAACATGCTCAAATACCATTTCTTGATTTTGGACACTTTTCCTTCTCTTTCATGATTCCTTCACTCCTAAGATTTGACAATCCATTTCTAATGGCCATGTGACTGAAAGTAACCTAATAAGATTATTATGAATTGTATCAAATAGATTAGCGCACCACAGGACTAACTCCCCATTTCTCCCAGCCTTTCTCCCCGACTTGATAGAAGGAAGATTAAGGATATTTAGCAAATGTTGGAACTTGTTGAGATTTCTTCCAGAGAAACAAGTTGGAAGTGAAGTTGGGTAGAGATCGAGTGGAAGTGATTTATGCTTGACTTGATTTTATGCTCATCTCTAGTCCCAACTGATGTACAGGGAAATTCAAAACATGAAGATGAAGAAGAATGTTCATCACTAAATCCACTAGATTTTTAGTCTTGCTTTACCAATCTCTTTTTTCTCAGACAGCCTTCAGCAATTTGTTGACAATCCCTGTAGGACCCTAGTTGGCAGCCAGGAATTGATAGAAATTAAATATTATTTTTTAACAAACACATATTAAAGGCATAGAACAGAGACCTTATTTGAGGGTGAGCAGGAAAAAGTAGGGTCAAAGACATATTAAATGCTTTTTGGTTCAACTTAATTGGCTGGCAGTTCAGTGTTTGACATTTGCAGATAGACTCATGAAGAGAAAAACTTAAGGAGAAAAGCTAAAGGAGAAATGCCTCATGACAAGGATTTTTGTCCTAGGTCCATAGATTATGGCTAAATTTCAGGAGGGGCTGTGAATTTGGATGAGGAAAAAAAATGCATTATTATTTCAATATAATCTGTTTCCTTTATAAACCTATATTTACTCATTAAAATTCTAAGAAGGGGTCCCTAGGCTTCACCAGCCTGACAAAGGGGCCCATGTCACAAAATAGATTAAGAACACTTGTCTTTTGATATATAGCATTTAAGATAGCACTTAAGGTTTGCAAGACATTTTGCAAATGTTTTATCATTTTATTTTTACTAATCTGATAATTAGATATATAAGGAACTTTCTCCCTCACTAAAAGAACTGAGGGCAACTAGATGGCAAAGTGGATAAAGCTGATAGGCCTGAAGTCAGGAATACCCATCTTCCTGAGTTCAAATGTGACCTCAGAAATTTACTAACTATGTGACCCCAGGCAAGTCAATTTCCCATCTATAAAATGAGCTAAAGAAGGAAATGGTAAATCACTGTCTTTACCAAGAAAACTGCAAATGAAGTCATGAAGAGTCACACACAAAACTGAAAGCAACAAAAGAACTGAAGCTTGAACTGAAGCTTATTCTTCTAGTCTGTAATATAAAAAAAGACATGGCAGAGCCCACTCTGCATTTAATAACATTGAGCACATAGTAGGTGCTCAATAAATGTTGACTGATTGATTGATTGGGTGGGGTGTAGTACTTGAGCTAAGAACACCAGCTGAAATGGAAGTTGGTGGCAAAAAGCAGCCCAAGTGCTATTGTCTTGTAGCAACTTGTATGGCTCTGCAATGCCCTGGTAATGAACCGCAAATCCAGCAAAACATCACCTGGAAGAGATAACTTGTCTGGAAGAGATTACCCCACACCCCAGAGGGTGAATAGGTAGCAGGCCCAGATGGAGCCGTCTAATGACTTCACCAGAAGATATAAGTGACCTTACAACTCAGAAGTATGAGTTATGTCTCTGGTATGTGCTCTTTTCCCACTGAGGGGTGTGGACTTTCAGGAGTGTGACCCAGTATATGAGAAAATTATTCTATTAATATTTTTCCAACCATTATAAATTATTTACTGTTACTATGTTCTCTGGCTGACTGGTAAAATAAATACCTTGAATTGGGGCAGCTAGGTGGTGCAGTGGATAGAGCACCAACTCTGAAGGCAGGAGGAAATCTGGTCTTAGAGAACTTAATACTTCCTACTTGTATGACCCTGGGCTGCACCTAACCCCAATTACCTCATGGGGGGAAAAAAATAGATATCTTGATTTTTTTTGCATGGATATGAATTTTCAAAAAACCTTGAACCTAAAATAACTTTCTTGGAGTGTCACAAGTCTACATTTGCAAAAAACTTTACATTCCTTATCTCCTTTATTTATTATTCCCATTTTAGATATGAAGAAACTGATCCCCAGAGAAGTTAAGTGATTTTCCTAAGGTCACTCATCTGGTGTCCAAGAAAAGAATGGAATTTAGGTCTTCCCATTTCCAAGTCTAGTTTCTTTTCTATGTCAGTGAAAGGATAAAGCTGATTGAAGTGCTCAGGTTAGTTCTGCAGCTGATATTTACTCGAGTTTTTATAAAACCCCCTCTGAGGTAGTAGTCTTGATTCTAGCCTCATTCCTATTTCTATTACCCAGTGGTACAGGTCTTCTTAGCTTTCTCTCTGATACCCAAGAGGAAATAAGTTTAGAAATGATAGGATGCGGACCACAGAGAGAAAGGAGTGATACATAATAAAGTTG
Source organism: Sminthopsis crassicaudata (assembly GCF_048593235.1). Lineage (NCBI taxonomy): Eukaryota > Metazoa > Chordata > Mammalia > Dasyuromorphia > Dasyuridae > Sminthopsis > Sminthopsis crassicaudata. Next base: position 631,819,171 of record NC_133617.1, read on the forward strand.
AAAAGAAATGCTGCTTCAGTCAAGAGGATACAAAGATGTAAAAACAACAGCAACAGCAGTGAGATAAACCAGTCAAATTCTGCCTTGAAGATAAAGGTAAGTGAAGAAATTGGAAACCAAAACCCTCTAAATTTCAAGAAGTCAGAAGAGTGAGCCATTCAAGGTTCAGGACTTCAAGAAATCTTCAGTTAAGCTCCTACTGATTTCTGTAAGCAGCTCAGTTTCAACTATCCAAAGAGCTACCTTTCAGTAACTAAGAGAACACCTGGCAGTAATGATACATTTGAAGCAGCTAGATGGCACAATGTATAAAGTTGCTAAGCATAATTGAATGAGAAACCATAGTTTCATGGTTATAAAATATACTTCTATGCATGTTATCTTGCACAGAAATTAGTTACAAATCAGAGAAGATCTCTTATAGACAGAGGATTTGATACATAAAATAATTTTCTCAATATCACTATTAGGTATTATTATAATATATATATATATATATATATTTTTTTTTTTTCTCCATCTCTCAATGTTTATCCCATTATGTCAGACTATCACTATAAAGGGGTGTGAAAAGAGAAAGATTAGACTGAAAATAGTTCAGACAAGCAAAAAGAAGGAATATGAAATGAATGACATTGCTAATAAAGCTGAACACAGAGAGAGTTAAAAATCAGACCTTAACAAGAAAAATGAAAATAAAAAACTACTGTTAATTGAGGAATACTGTAGACTTCTCAGAACTTGTTATGTCTAAAATCTATAGGGAATATGATCTTTGAGAAATGAAACTACATCCAGACGAGATGACAAAGCATTTTGTAGCATAATTAAGGAAATTACTTAATGTATGTTTTTAATCGAAAAAGTTCAATATAATGGAATATGACAAATGGATGCAGTGGGAAGTTGTCAGGATGAAAAGGACAAATGCTTTCTTTCAAAGTTCAAGTACAACTCTAAAAGTATACATATATAACATACATACATAACATATATACATGTCACTCCTCATTAACACACAAGACAAATCATTCATTTTCACTAAGTTCTCAAACAAAGTAATGAACTCCAGGCAAAATTGGAGGACTAATTAGATCAGTAGTTTTGAACCTGGGAGGAGATACTGATAAAAAGCATTCAAAGTGACCAAAGGTCTTAGAGAATTTGGGAAATTATACCAGAAGAACACATTTTTGGAAGAAATGAAAAGCTGCTGAAAGATTTTATGAAGGATACTTAGATTGGGCCCTGTTTTAGGAAGATTATTTCATCAGCTGGGTGAAGTAAAGATAGATTGGATATCAGAAAGACTGTTAGCAAGAGAGACTGATTAGGAAGCTATTACAATGTTTCATGCAGGTAACAAATAGGAGTAAATATCGTGGAAAAGATGCAAGAGATCAGAATCATAGATTTTGAGCTGGAAGGGACCCTACAGGCCATTGAGTTCAAGCCTACATTTTACAGATTAGGATACTGAAGGACCAGAGAAAAACTGACTAGTCAACATCTAAATTTAAGCTAAGTCTTCCTGACGACACATCTAGTACCCTATATGTTAGACTGAATGGCCACAGGACTTGACAGCTGATTTGAATATGGGGAAAAGGGGTGTCAGGAAGAAGGAAAAGTCAAAATTAACTCAGGATACAAACCTGGATGAATTTGAAATTTGTGGTGCTTTCTGTAGAAATGGACAATTTGGGGAGAGAGGCTGATTTGAGTGGTCAGGGAAGGAAAGGTGAATACTATTTTTGGATATACTGAGTTTGTGATGCCATCTGATTATCAGATGCAGATGAGCAGTAGGTGGCTAAAGATAAGGAAATAATAATAAAAGCTAACATTTACATAATGCTTACAATGTGCCCGGCCCTATGCTAAGCATTTTACAATTATTATATCATTTGATCCTCACAACAAACCTGGGAGGTAGGTGCTTTATTATTCTCATTTTACATGTGAGGAAACTTGAAGAAAACAGAGGTAAAGTAATATAGCCAGGTCAAGTAGCTAATATTATCAGGTAACATAGCTAAATATTAATTTAGGACTTCCTGAAGTTCTGAGAAAAGATCTATTTTGGCAGGGGGCTGAATACAAATTTACTTAGCTCACTATATCTAATTATCCCACAAACCATGCTTCTTCAAAACCCTCATCTTCCTTGATCCACCTTCCACACATCCTTTCCTTTCCTTTGTGCTCTGGGCGCAGTAATCAAAACAATAGCATCTTAGCTTCTATTACTTGCCTGCCTCATACATCAATTTCAGTCCCAGCGAATCCCAGATTTCTCCTGATCAAAATGTTCCCTGGCTACCATTTCCCTAAACATGCAGTCCTCTATTATAATACAAGATCTTTAAGGGAAAAGAGTCTCATTTTGAAAATATTTTTCTTCAGAATTTAGTGCAGGCAGAGCTTGGTACATAAAAAACACTTAATTTTTAAAAAATTATTCAAATGTAGCTCTGTTATTCATATATATTTATATATACATGTAACCTAAGAAGTGATTAGATTCCCAAAGGCAAGAGAGAAGACAGCATAGAGCAAAATCTTGAAAGGATATCCATAAAAAATGGATGATAATCTAATTGGTACAATGAAGATTGGTCAGAAGAGTATAGTCAGCAAGGAGCAATGTCAATTGAAGGGAAGGGGATGAGAGAGTATCCATGAAGAGGTGGTGGTCAATAAACCAGAAAGAATTTATTAAGTATCTACTATCTACCAGGCACTAGCCATATAAAGACAAAAAATGAACCAATCCCTGCCTGCAAGGAGTTTTATGTTCCTTGGCAGGAAACAATATGTACATATGAATGTGCACCCACACACAATCAAAATAATTTGGAGGTAGGGATGACAGTAGTAACTGGAAAAATCAAGAAAGGTTTCATGTAGGCAGGTGACATTTGACCTGAGTGATCAATTCCTAGAGGTGCAAATGAGGAAGGAGTGCATTAAATAGGCTCTGCAAAAATAGTCAGAAAATGGGAGAATCTTGAGATTCCAGAAAATGGAAGACCAGCTTGGATGGGCCATATAAATTATTGACGGGGGATGAAAGGGAAGTGTATATAATGAAGCTGGAAAGGTAGGTTTCAGCCACACATTGTGAAGGACTTCTATTAAACAGGAATGTTTCAATTTAATTTAGAGGGATTAGGGAACCACTGGACTTTATCAAGGAGGGAAATCACATAGCTGGACTTCTGCTTTAGGAAGATCACTTTAGCAGTTGGATGAAGGATGAACTGAAATAGAGAGAGACTGTAGGCAGGGTCCAAAGTTGTAAGGGTTAAGAAAGATGTGGATGAAGAAAAAGGTATCAGATTCAGTTGGCACTCTGACAGAAGAGTTTCACTACACTAATAGGATTGGACATCAGATTTAGGCATTGAGAATGAATGGGTTCTGAGTAAGTTGAAGCAAGGAGCACAGAATACTCTATATTTTAACAGTGAGAGGAGAAACATAGAACAACAGCTTGGGTTCAAGGGTCAGTAGGGTCCCTGAATGCTTTTTTTTTTTTTTTTTTCCCTTGAGGCTGGGGTTAAGTGACTTGCCTAGGGTCACACAGCCAGGAAGTGTTAAGTGTTTGAGACCACCTAGCGCGCCCCCCCCCCCCCCCATGCTTTTTAAGGATAGAGAAGTCCTGTGTACAATTGTAGGCAAAGGAAAAGGGACAAAAGATGTTTGCTACAGAAGTCTTCAGAGGATCTTCCCACTGGGAGATTGCTTGGCCCAGCTTTGTTTATATGCTCCAATATGTTCAGTAAACAAAAAAGAAAGGAGACAGTATATGAGCAAATGGTACCAATTTTTCCTGAGATGGCAGACTTTTCTGTGATTCTGTGATTAGGAAAACCGCCTCCATGACCCAATCCTTCCCCATTATGTGTGTGGAGTCTGGATTGGAGTATGATACTTTGCCCTTATATCTTCTAGCAATCCTCACAAATAAGGGACTGTTATATTCACATAGAAGCTCAATCCTGGTGAAACTGTTGGTTGTGACAGCTGCAACTTGAAATGTCTTTTGCCACCTTAGCAGGCTCAGATAATCAGCCAAGATAGAAAGCCTCTGCTTTAACCACATTATCCTTCAGATTCCTCAGAGCCTGCTTTCTTAGGAGGCACTTCCTCTCAGCCTGTGGTCATTGAAGGAGAATCCTTGTTTTCTAACTACTCCATAACTTCATCCAGCAGCCATCCTCTGCATGTCACATGCAGGGTATCATTAGCCCCCTGGCTTGTCCTTCCACTCAATTCCATTATCTCCTTTTCACCATTCCTTCAAGAGCCAAAGATAATCTATTGGCCGTATTAGTGAAGGGGTTTGTTGTGACCAGCACAGCACAAATGGGCTAGTGGAGGTTGAAAAGAAGATGGGATTGCTGATAATTCAACAGAGCAGTTTATTAAGCGAAATCATGCTTAGATATCTTAAAAACCATATGCTATTATGAAAAGCATTGTTCTGTGACCATTCCTGGTTTCTGTTTTCTATGATCTAACTCTCTGAAGCATATTGTTAGTTTCTAGAGACTCAATCTTGTGTAAAGTTCACAGTGCCCCAGTAACATGCCAGAACTTTGTTTTCTCATAATTTCAAGTTTAAATGCACCCTTGATTAATCTTAGGAAAAGGGGAACATCCCAGTTACCAGAGTCTCTAGCTTCCTGGGGATTCTGTACAGGATTCTTAACCTTTTTTGGGTCATGGAGCCCTTAGCAGTCTGGCAAAGCTGAAGCCCCTTCTTGGAATTTTTTTTTTTTTTAATTTCCATTAAGCTATGTTATGAAAGAAGATAGACTAAAAGAGAAAAAGCATGCTTCAATCAACATTCAGACTCCATCAAGTGTTTCTCTGAAGATGGAAAGCTTTTTAAATAATTTAGAATTGTCCTGCAATGTTGTATTGCTGAGAACAGTTGTACAATATTGCCATTACTGTGCACAGTGTTCTCCTGGTTCTGCTCATTTCACTTTGTATCAGTGAATGATACAATGATATAATTGGAAATGAAAGGATCCAAATCAGTTCCAATTGATCAGTAATGAACAGAACCGGCTGCACCCAGCAAAACAACACTGGGAAATGTGTGGACCACAACATAGCATTTGCACTCTTTCTGTTATTATTTGCTTGCATTTTTGTTTTTCTTCCCAGGTTATTTTTACCTTCTTTCTGAATACGATTTTTCTTATGCAGCAAGATAACTGTATAAATTGTATACATATGTTGTATTTATGTCCTTTAACATATTTGCTGCATTTTTCTTCAGCTATGTCTATTGTGTATTTCTCTTCATCTTATTTTCCCTGTTTATTCTTTTTCTCTCCTTACATGCAGAAATTTTGCTTATGACTATTCTCTTCCCCATTTCCCCTTCTCTTATTTCACATATGTCCCCCCTCTTCTTATTCCATTCCCTTACTACTTTCTGTAGGATTTCTATTTTTCTATATTTCTATTCCCAAGTGTCTATTTTTCCTTTTTTTTTGGAGCCAATTCCAATGAGAGTAAAGTTCAAGTACTTCCCCTTATTTCCCCTACACTGTAAAAATTCTTTGTCTCTCTTTTATATGATAATTTATCCTATTCTGTCTCTCTTTTGCCTTCCCCAGTGCAATCCTCTCTCCACACCACTTTTTATTAGATATAATCCCATTATAGTCAAATCACCTTGTCTCCCTGTCTATTCATATTCTGTTTTAATGAAAGTTCTGAGGAATTACAAATCTTTTTTTCCCATATAGGAATGTAAGCAGTTTAAACTTATTGAATCCCTCATGATTTCTTTCCTATTTACCTTTTTATGCATGAGTTTCATATTTGAAAGTCGAAATTTCTATATTCAGCTCTGGGCTTTTCACCGGGAATGCCTATAATATTCTTGGGAGTTCTTATTTTGAGATCTTTTCCAGGAGGTAACCAATGGATTCTTTCAATTTATATTTTACCCTTGATTGGCTTTGGAAAATGAGTTTTCCTTGTTAATTTCTTGAAAGATGATGTGTAGGCTTTTTTTTGGGGGGGAGGGGGAGGTGGAGTGGATCAGAGTTTTCAGCTAGTCCAAGACTTTTTAAAATCATCTCTCTTAGACCTATTTTCCAAGGTCAGTTGTTTTTCTGGGATATTCCACATTTTTTTTTTCTATCTTTTTCATTCTTTTGATTCTTATTTCTTGTTGTCTCAGATAATTCTCATTTTCAAAGAAATATTCTCTTCAGCGAGTTTTTATCCCTCCCTTTTCACTTGGCCAGTTCTGCTACTTAATGAGTTCTCTTCATGGGATCTTTGTACCTCTTTTTACCACTTGGTCTATTTTTTTTTTTTTTTTCATTATTCTCTTGCTTTACTCTCATTTCTAATGTTTTTCTCTCTTATTCGAGCATTCCAATGAATTCCTTTTGGGCTTGAGACCAATTCACATTTTCCTTGAGACTTTGGATGCAGCATTTTTAATTCTTGTCTTTGAATTTGTTTTAATCTTCTCTATCACCATAGTTAACTTTCTATAGTCAGTTTCTTTTTTGTTGTTTTCCAGTCTACTTTTTGACTTTGAACCCTTATGTGAAGATGGTACTGTTCCCTAAATGGAGGGGGCACTGTCCCAAACTTCAGTGCTGCTGTCAGAGGTAGTTCTGGGAGCCCTTAGTTTTCAGTTCTTCCAAAGTGGTATGATCTAAGGACAGATGGAGTCACTGCTTTCTTGACTGTGCTATGGTCTTTTCTGTGGTTTGAGTCTCCACTCCCTTGCAGCTACAAACTCTGCTGTGCTAGTGCTTCTCACCCTGAGACTGAGACATGGATGTGCATATGAACAACACAATATTATCCTGTACCAAGTGTCAGCAAAGGGATCCATTACCATCTGGATGGGCCACAACTGATTCGGTCATCTCCCCAAAACTTGCTCATGTCTTCCTGGGGTGTTGCCTGCACTTTACTCTCACACCTGGTGAGACTGATCTTTCCTACTGACCTCACCCCATCCTTTTGTGTATTCTGATGCTCCAGAATTCTTTTTGAGGTATTAAAAAAAGTTGTTTAACAGAGTATTTGGGAGAGCTCAGGGTTTAAGTCCCTGCCTTTTCTTTTTTCTTGGCCTTGCACTACACCCCAAAGTTAGCATAAAATGCGTAAGATTACAAAGAAAACCAATTCTGTTGAAATTAACTCACCAAAATATTTTAAAAATTTTTAATAGCTTTTTATTTTCAAAATACATGCAGTTTTTGACATTCACCCTTGCAAAACCTTACATTCCAAATTTTTTTCCCTCCCTTGCCCCCACTCTCCCCTAGACAGCAAGTAATCCAATATAGGTTAAATGTGTACAATTCTTTTTAAAATATATGTATATATATTTTTTATTTATTTAAATTATTTAATTTTATTTATATTTTTTATGTGTAGAATTGTATATATAAATTTTATTAAAGCTTTTTAATTTTCAAAACATGCATGGATAATTCTTCAGCATTAGCCCTTGTAAAACCTTGAATTCCAATTCCCTCCCCCCTTTCCACTCACCCTCCCCTAGATGGCAAATAATCCAATATATGTTAAATATGGTAGAAATATGTTAAATCCAATATATGTATACATATTTATGTAATTATCATGTCACACAAGAAAAAAGAGAAGCACAATAAAATGCAAGCAAACAACAAAAAAGTGAAAATGTGTGCAATATCTAAACACAAAATATTTTTTTCTAAAATGTTCCCAGATCCCAGGTCAAGAAACCTTGCCTTGGGGCATTTATCAAATCTGGATTTAAGTCCCAGTTATGCCACTTGCTATGATCTTAAATAACTCACTTAATTTCTCAATTTTTAAAACAAATAAGTTAACATCATTCCAATGAACTTATAATTAAGAATGCAACATACCTTCTATCAATCAATGGCTTAGTGTAAAATTAGACATTTTTAGGCATAGCTAAAATAGGAATGTTTTACATGACTGTTTATTACAAAGATTTTTTATTTTCCTTCTGGGAAGGGGGAAGAGAAGAAAAGCAAGATGAAAGAAATTTAAAATTTAAAATGTTTCATAATTTTTTAATAATTAAAATTAATAATTATTTAATAATTTAATAATTTATTAATTTTTTTTATTTTATTATTTTCTTTAAACCCAATTCTTAGAATTACAAAAGTATTACCACTTAAAAGAAAAATCTTTCTTGCTAGTTACATTCTTTGTGGCCTCTATTTAAAAAGCAGCTTCGAAGGGAGGAATTTATGGCCAGAGAAATGGAGAACATTATGAAATACAAAATGGATAATTTTGATTACATTAAATTAAAAAGGTTTTGCATAAATAAAACCAATGCAGCCAAGAGTAGAAGGAAAGCAGAAAGCTGGCAGTTTTTACAGCCAGTATTTCTGATAAAAGAAGGCCTAATTTCTATAAATATACAGAGAATCGACTTAAATGCAAATTAAGACAGATCTGATGACAATCAGACAATCTCAGATTGGCTAAGATTATAGGAAAAGATGAAAAATGTTGGAGATGTGGGAAAAACTGGGGACATTAATGCATTGTTGGAATTGTGAACTGCTCCAACCATCGAGAGCAATTTAGAACTAAGTCCCAAAAGTACGTCCTTTGGATCCAACAGGGCTGTATCCTAGAGATCACAAAAGAGGAAAAAGGACCCTATGTGCAAAATTTTTGTAGAAACTTTTTGCAGTGGCAAGGAAATTAAGTGGATGCCTATCAGCCGAGGAATTGTTGAATGTTATGATTTATGAATGTAATGGAATATTATTGTTCTGTAAGAAATGAGCAGGTTGATTTCAGAAAAGGCTTTTTAAAAGAGTGATATGAACTGATGCTGAGTGAAGTGAGCAGAACCGAGAACATTGTACACAGCAATTATGTGATAATCAACTATGACAGTTATCATCCACATCCAGAGAACTATGGATCAAAGCATATTTTCATCTTTTTATAATTCTTGCTTGGGTTTTTTTTCCCCTCTTTTGATCTGATTCTTTTTGTGCAGCAAGATGAATCTGGAAATATGTTTGGAAGAATCACACATTTAACCTATATTGGATTGTTTGCTATCTAGGGGAGTATGGGGAAGAGAGGAAGATTTAGAACACAGGGTTTTGCAAAGGTGAATGTCGAAAACTATCTTTGCATGTATTTGGAAAAATAAAATATTTTAAAAAGATAATTGCTTGAAAGGGGAGAAAAAAGTTGGGAAAGTTAAAAATCCACATTTCAGCTGGCTCCCGTCTTCCCCAAGATCAAAGCATACAACGAGGGTGAAAACAAAAAACCTTTGGAGAGGGCAAAGAAGGGGAACAAGTGGCACATTCAAGAAGTGATGGTAAATCAATAACTGGTGGCAAAAAGGAACCACATTGCCACACAATCCAATTCCAATAACTGGCCAAATGAACACATCCCCCTACTCCCTAGCCCCAACCTGCTTCATTTTTATTTTTGTTTTCATTTTTATTTTTTAATTTTGTACATCTTTTCATTCTTGTTTGTAGGTTCCCAGAACTTAGCCTAGATCTAACAAAATAGCAGATATTTGGTCAAAGCTTGCTGGCTATCTGACCAAAATGGAGCAAGGGTGCCACCTCTAAATTCTTAAAAGCAGTTTACTAAGGAAACGCACAAGTGCAAAACTCCCATGGGATGAGCCTTGACCCAAACCCTGACCCAAGGAGAAAAAATATGGGATTTTCCTTTGAGAGAGTGTGAGAACATTTAGATTGAGAAAAAAGGATTATACAATCTTTTAGAGACACCCTATGACTGATGGCCCCTAAGCCATGCTGCCCTACCCAGTCCAGTTTCTAAAATCCATCCAATAATAATTCTGTGACCCACGCTACAGTTCCAAAGAGACACTGAGATAAGAACGTTGGAAGGGAAGATTTTACTGAAGACCTCTTTCCTACTAATAAATAGAGGCACCAAAGCAGCCTTTTTTTCAAGCAGCGTCAGTTGCCTCCATCTTCACCCTCTGGAATCAGGGCATGGTAGACAAACTTCATCTGTCTTTAAGGAATTCAAGATAGGGCAACTACATATGTACTCCACAAGTAGCCTGATGACCCCCATGTGTCAAGTAAGGGCTTCAGTGACAATGACCACACATCTGAAAAGCAGGCAGTCTGAGCCATCCTGGTCATGTATCTGAGGCCCAGTAGATGAGTTTCCCAAACCTTTCTGACACTCACTCTCTCTAGCCCTAGAATGTGTGGGCAGTGGTAGTGATGGCAGCTTTTCTGGCAGAAATTAGGGGGAATCCTGATGAGCAGGGGATAAAATAAAGTTAAACTTAAATTCTTCCTCTGGAAGAGACACAGAATTCATCCTTCCTCCTGGCCGATGCCTGCAGATCCGGCTACTCTTCCTCCGGATGGCCTCTTCAACGGGGATCACCCGAGCAGATCGAGCTGCTACAGAAAAGAGATCAAACACCAGGTCAGAGCTGGAGAAGCAGAACTAAACAATTGTTAGTCACCAAGTCTCAGGGCATTGGAAAGAAAAAAATTCCCTGCAATTCTTTGCCCTCTCCTCTACCTTTCTTTTCTCAAGGCTCTGTCTCTACCTTAATGATGGAGCAGCGCCAGGACGCCACAATTCCACTGTTCTCAACTGCAGTTTCTCCATCTATAATAAGACTAGAACCCTATAAGGTCAATTTCAACTTTAATTTTATGATAGTATGAAATACAAACAGGGCCTCCATTACTTCCGGGCCCCTTGGGCAAGCCATCTGTAGGTCTGGCCTTCTATCTGTAGAAGCTCAAATGCCCATCAACAGCATATTCCTGACCTCAGAACTAGTAAATGTGGGATCTTTTCGGCCCAAGCTACTGGGCTTCCCGGAGTCCTCCTCTGAATCTAGGTCTTCCACTCCCGAGTCATTAGGAGGACTTGGCAGAGGAACGCCCTGCCCGCCTCACCAGCTTCCATGGCCTTCAGCGCTGCTTTCCGATCCTCCTCCATGCGGGCCCGGTAGTCCCCAAACAGTGACCGCATCACTTGGCGCTTCTTGGGCAGCTCAGCTCGATGACTCCGTAGGGTCCTGACCGCTCGAGCAACCTGTTCGGCTGAGAGGAGAGATGGGCACTGGGTGATGCTGCCGAGGCTTCTGAACACCCTCTCCCCGTAAGCCGGGCCAGGCCGGCGGCGTACCCTGCTTTGGGTTGGATTTCTGTGTCTTCAGGCCCAGCTCCAGCTGTTCCACGCACCAGTCCAGCTCCCTCTGCAGCCGCAGCTGCTCGTCCTGCTCCTGTGCATCAGAAAGCGGGGGTTCTCACAGGCAGTCTTATGTCAGTTAACAAGCAACGACCCATAAGGATGCTGTGCCATTTCCCGCCCGCGCAGGCCCTTCCAACGCGTGTCCCTCCTCTCCCAGGAGAGCATCCACCCCGGAAGTTGCACACAGTGCATAACCGAATCCCCCACCCCATCCTCTGGTCTTCTGCTGACGGGCAGCCCGGCCACCTCCTCGGCATCCCGGTCAGGGCCCGGCGCGCTCGACCCGGTCCCGGGACGCGGCGGCTGCTTCTTGCCCTTCTTGTTGGCCCCGCGGCCTCCTCCGACAGCCTCCGGCTTCCGCTCCGGCCCCTTCAGGCCCTTCGGTCGCGGCGCCTGGAGGAGGGAGATATCAGAAGCCACTGGGAGACCCGAGACCTCGAGAGCTTCCCGCTCAAATCCGCGAACCCCGCTCAGCCCAGCCCTCACCTCCATGCGCTCGACTAGTCACCGTGCAAATTCTGCAGTCAGTTCCGGGTCCGCTGCGGATTCCCTTCCTTCCGGAAACGCGATCTCGCTATCCAGTTCCGCTGCAATTCCTCTGCCAGCCGCTGGGGCTCCGGGACAAAGAGGTCCAGGAGACTGCACGGGGCAGTCTGCGCACATGAGGGAAAGGGAAGGCTCCCGGACGTCAGCAAGGTAAGACCTAGTGGCCGCCTAGAGATCCCTCCGCCACAGGCGGGCACATGCTCCCAGGACACGCCCATTACCAGCAGCCCCGACTCCCTCCACAGCACGGCCCCCGCCTCCATCCCCATCTCGCCAGAATGACCTGCTGCCTTTTCAGAGGCACTGTACCTGTCCAGTGGCCGCTTCTTGCTTTCATTTAGTTGACCACCCTGTGGTAGCCCCCAAAACTCTCCCGTTATATTACTGTTTCTGCTCGTCTCAGTCCTACCTTTCTCTCCCTCGGAATTGTGCTGACTATAGGATGTAGCCCACAAGCACTTAATGTCTCAAACGGAACCCACATCCCTCACTCCTAAATCAGCCTTCCCTCCTCTAATAGCATCCATGCCAGAAACTTCATTTTTTTGCGATTCATCCTCGCTCACTAATCCCTCGTACTTCCGGGTAGTCACGTTCTTTTACTGTCCCACAGCATACCACTCCCCGATTTTCACTTTAACATCTCTGGAGTTCTGGTCACTATTAACCATATTCACTGGATGCTCTCCATTCTGTTGGATTCAGGTTCGCATACTCCCAAATCTATACACACCCCTGCATAACATCTTAAGAGAGTTTTGCCCTAGGATTTCCACATCCTAGTAGAGTCCCCTCATTTCCACTTGTCATCACCCGTTCATCTAACATGAAAGTCTTCCACACTCTGGCTCTAACTTAGCTCCCTATTCCCTTATCTTGTGGGTAAATTCTCTCTGAAGCTCATCTCATTTTCTTCTGCTTCAAAGCTCTTCCTCTACTTTTCCCACCTTGAGTAGCTCATATTTTCTCCAACTACCTGACTCCTACCCAATCTTCAGGACCCAAGGTCAAATATTACATTTTTTTCCTGGACATTTCTTTCATCTAACCTTGTTAAAGTTATTGTCTGAACCTAATAGTAACATTCCTAACTACTTCATATTTGTTAATCTTTGCTTCCAAGTAAGACCATAACCTTGTAGGTCAAGAATCACAGCTGCAAACTCCTCCCGGAGGAAAGCCAGGTAGATTGAATGGGCCACACCCATGCTTAAGCCTAATTAAAAACAAAATATGGAACCCAAAACACTCTTAAGGTACAAGTTCATCTCTGTTGTTGATTCAAGAGGGAGGGGACCTAATTGTCAAAGCTCCCAATCAATCATGATTTATCTTGGAGCAAGGAGGAGTAGCAGCAGGATTAGTAGTAGCCTTTTTATTTTGGAGAGAAGACTACAGAAGAGATCTTCCCGTGGAGTCCATGTTCAAGTTCAAGACTTGACTCAGTACTCTTTCAAGTATAAGGTCTAGAAGGGCCAGGAACTTCTATCTTCTTAGATATTTAAGACACCAAAGAAGCTGGCAACTTCAATGCAGATGCAGCAAATAGTGGAAGGCTGAGCAGAGTCCTGTCCTGGCTCCTGCCCATTAGTGACTGAGAGTCTTGTCCTGCCACACCAGTTCCCCTGCAATGTATGTGGCTTTGACATTCAGGGAGTCATCGAGGACCACGAAGTCTGTAGACAAAACACGATGGAAAAATGTCCTTGTGAGGCATCAACCTCCTAGTATGCTGCCCCCCCATGGTTTTCATCTGGCCAAGATATCTTCACAGCATTTTAGAACTGAGAGGAACTTCAGAAGCTTTGGACTTCAGTCCAACTCATACCTGGAAAAAAAAAATCCCTTCTACAAAATAACTGGCAGATGCTGCTCAGCCTTTGGTGAAAGACCTTTGGTGAAGGTCTTTCAGGGGAACCACGGGCTCCTGAAGCAGTCTCTTTCCATTTATCTGGTCTAAATTTGCTTTGTTAACCCCACTGTGACCAAGCACAATACCTCTAATCCCTCTTCCAATGCCTTAGTCAACTATCATGTCTCTAAGTCTTTTCTTCAGGCTAGATATCTTTAGTTTCAAATGGTCATCACATTCCCATCTTCACCCAGTATCTCATTTTATCACCATTCTTCCTTGAGAATTCAACAGAGGATCATCCCCATCTGATAGATGAGGAAACTGAGGCATAAAGAAGAGTATGTCATGTATAATTGATAACACATATTTCTTGCTTTCTCAAGAGGTAGAGGAAACAGGAAGAGAATCTGGAATTCAAAATTTTTTTTAAAATGACAAGATTTAAAAAGTTGCGAAATGTTTACTGAAACAATTAACATGTGTATATATACATATGTACATGCACACATGGGTATGTTTGTGTGATTGTGTGTAAACAGAGTGAGTTACCCAATATTAAAAGCATAATTTAGACTAGCATACACTTAGGATGAATATCCAACACTAGAAACCAGAATGGGAAGGGGGGAATGTTTCAGAAAGATCCCAGGATATTTACTCTTAAACTCCCACAGTTCTCCCTTAAACGTAACCTGCTCCTGCCTCTCTCCTTTCCCTGCTTATTTCTCTTTAGGAGCTTCCTAGAAAAAGGCAGAGCAGTAAGATCTGGGCCCTTATCATCCATCTTTCCTGTGAGGGCCTCAATTTTTCATCAGCAAAATAAGATAATGAACTAATTATTAGGTAGGAGACTCCCTAAGTAGTGTTAGGGAGAGAAAGCATCAGGGAGAAGGATTCAACCCAGAGAATATCAAGAACCTTCTGGAGCTGAAAGCTTCTTCCCATTCAAGGAGACCACAGTTGTGATAATATAGCTTTTGATTTTCATTATCTGGTTCCCAGCTTAATCTCTCAGCACTACTGGCAACAAATTCTAAATTAGCTTTAGCCAATGTTGGTTTCAGAATGGCTAAAATAAAAGAGCTGGTTTAGTTGGTGAGCAGATGTGGTATCCTACATTCAAAAATAGCAGAGAAGATGTTTCCAGCTACTGAGGCCAGAAAGGAAGGGGGGAAGATTTCATTTTTGAGTCTTGAAATTAGTATCACAGGAAACTGTCTTGAGATTTCAAAACCTGAGGCTACAGTAAACAGAAGACTGTACCCTTTCACCACAGAGTGCACTCCACCACATTCCCAAACCCCAGGTACCTGCATCGGAGCCAAAGTCCAAGGTCCCCTTTTGTTTTTCTATCCCCAGCAGCTGGGCTGGGTGAAGCGTTGCAGCCTCAAGCGCCATCTCCACACTGCAGCCTGTTGGGCAAGTGATGAGTATGAGCAAACTCCTTTCCTCTGGAACGATTTCTGTGATGCTGCCTTCCAGTTTGGCCAGAATGATGGCCATCTGGCTTCAGGAAGTGGGTAATAAGGAGTAGAGGACAAAGGGGTGTCTTGGGAGAGAGCTTCCCTACTGAGATACATGTGTTTTTCATTCCCTGGCCTAAAAGTTTCCAGTTGTGTTCTGTTAACATTGAAAACCTATATGGATTGTCCTACTTCTGAAATTATTGAAAACCTATATGGATTGTCCTACTTCTGAAATTAATCAGGCACACAGCCATAGATGAATAGCAGAGAGAACACAGAGCTACAATATTTCACCCAAATTCTCAGGGACCAAGGCCCCCTCAGAAGTTGTGACTTCCAGAGGCAAACAAACAAGAGCATATCCAGGCCCAGAAGAATAGATCCAGAAACTCAATGGCATTGCAGCCAAAAAGGTTTATGCCCTGATTGGAGGAGGAAGAAAAATCAAAAGTAGAGAGCCATTGGAAGCAACAAGTTGCCCAAATCCCACCTCCCACCTCCCCCCCTATATTTAGACTTCTTGGTCTCAGGCTCAAAGAGCACCTATCTTTTTCCCCACTCTGAGAACCTGTGGCGTGGAGGAAGTGCCGGACACAAGCATCCAGTGGGGCCACACTGCCACAAAGTGTTTTGGTACCTATGGAAGAAGAGACAAGATAGATGGAAACAAAGTGAGAGACAGACATGGATGGAGGTAGTTGAAGGATTCTAGAAAGGGTTGGATTTCAGTGGTAGATGCTACCACTGGTCAGGGACACTGACAAGGATGAGGTGTTTCGTGGGATATTAGAACTGTTTCAGTTATATTTTTCAAGGGGAAGGAAGTTGACTAGAAATGAGCCATTAAAACATAAATCTGTATCTCCCCTTACCAGCCACACAGCATGTCAGCCCATCCACCTCAACATCTTGCTGACCCAATGTGTGTCGACCATTGCCCAAGCCCAGGGCAGGAATAGCATCTGTAACCAGCACAAGCCCTAGAAGAGAGAAAGATCATAGCTTCTGTCACACACTGGGCTCCTGAACTCTGCTCTCCATCCCTGTGGTTCTGGCCTTTTCCTCCCCACCTTTGGGATGGGCGCGGTGTGCAATCCTTAAGGCTGCAGGATTGGTATGGATACCATCTGCGATCATTCCAAAGAACACTTGCCGTCCAGGTGGGATCTGGTCACTAGTCAAAAGACCCACAATGCCAGGATCACGATGATGAAACTGAAAGGATAACAGTGTGTGTGTGTGGGAAGGCCAGAAGCCAATGGAAGAGGCAGACTGATGGAGTGCTCCAGGCTGCCAGTGTCCCCTGCCCAGGCCAGTGGCTTAGAAAACCTGCATGCTCTTGAGCCCCCCCCCCCCCAAACAATATTGCTGCTTTTCCTCAAGGATGTCCTTCACCAGAACACTGAGAGACCAGAATTGCCCCGGAGAGAAATGAGAGGTTACTCACAGGCAGCATGGCGTTGAAGAGATGGGTGATAAAAGTGGCTCCATTCTGTACTGCTTCTTCAGCCTCCTTCAAGTGAGACACTGAATGACCTGGGGGAGTGGTTCATAAGAAAAGCAATTGGTGTTGGCAATTGTGGGGGGCATTTGAGAAGGGAGAATTATGATTTACTGGGAGCTTCCAGGTGACAGAAACCTGCTCTCACCTACAGACACACAGATGCCACGGGAAGTGATTTCTCTGATAACTTCATAACTGCGTCTAAGTTCAGGGGCCAGGGTGATTATGGCAACATTTTCCAGGGATCCATATGTTTTCAGCAATTCCTGGAATGCATCAGTCTCAAAGGTGCGAAGGTGGGATTCAGGATGTGCCCCCCTTTTCTCATGGCTAATGAACGGTCCTTCCAAATGCACTCCTGAACAACAGAGAAAAGGGATTCAAAGCAGGCTCATTGTAATGTCCTCTCCCTTTAGCCCTCTGCTCCATCTTTCTCCCCAGGTAGGCAGACAAGGAGTACAAAAATATGATTGTCAAAGAGCCCTAAGGGTAAAAGATTAGTTACTCACCAAGGACTCCTGCTCCTTGGGAGCTACCATTTCTCACAATGATCTGAGGAAGGACCTGGAAGAAAAGAGCAACTAAAGCTCTAGAGCATTCTGGATCCTCTTGTCTAAAGCTCAAAGCCAAAGTTGTGTGGCCCAGCAGACTACTTGCACATCCTGGCACCAAGGACTCCAGCCTAAGCACAGAGCTCAGAGTCCAGAATCAAGCCCGTCCCAGAATCCACAGCACAGAGCTCAGAATCCAGAGTCCGGAGCCACACCCAGCACCTGGCCCAAAGCCAAGACCCTAAGGACCATAGCCCAGAACACATCGAAGAACCCAATACCTAACACATTTCACAGCTTCTCTCTTCTCCCAGGAGAAGAACTGCATGGCTGGTAGGACTAAATGGGCAGGAAAAAAAAAAATCAGAAAATCAGTTAAGAGAACTCTGAGGGCCTGAGCCAAGGAACAGGATGGAATTAGATATGAAAGCAAAAGTAGTCACAGAAAGTGAACATCAGGACAGATCCCTACAAAATATGAAGCAATAGCAGGATACAGCAGGAAAACCTGAGGTATAGAAAAGTTCAGGGCACAGGAAAATCCAGCCTAGAAATGGATTGAATTTTCCTTTCAACTACTCCTTTACAAAAATAGTGCCAACCTATCTCTGCAATGTCTAAAAGATGCAATAACACATTAGGCCTAGGAGTGAGTGATCTTAGTAATTAGCTAAGGAAACTTCCCAGAATGGAAATGAGTTATCCAAAGTCACATATCAGGGTGGAAGCAGAGGCAAGCTTCCTCCACCCAATGGCAGTGAGGTGGCTCAGTGGAGAGTGAGGGTCCTGAACTCAAAGACTCAGTTAAAATCCTGCCAAGTGCTGCTGGGCAGGTACTTCAGCATCCCCGCCCAAAGTTATTGTGAAGATCAAATTGATGAGGTTTCAAATGAAATTAGGTTTAATTGAGGTCTAGTGGCAGTTCGGGGCACAGGGAGTCAAATAGAGCTCCCCTGCAACCCCTTTGGATTCGGTGCAAGGATACAGAGTTAAATGAGGCCTAGTGGCGGCACAGAGTACCCTGTAAAAGAATTTACAGACCCGAAAACCTAGATTGATAAAGGTTTATTATAGGGTTTGGAAGTAAAGTTAAAGTCTAGTTAGTAAAAGGGAAGGTAGAGATAAAAGGGCACTGGAAATAGGATTCCAATGGACAGAGGTCCTTGGCATGCCAGGCATAAGGCTGCCATGTTAGGAACCTCTGCAAAGAGAGAGCTCCAGCTTGGCTCTTTTATAATGAGAGATTTAGCTAAAGGAGCCTGTGGGTAGTGTCCCAAGTTGCCCAGGATAACTCCACACTTACCTCCTCCCAAGTCTAATCTTTCCTTTATAAACCCTAAGTTCTAGTCAGACTGTTCAATACACTTTCTCTCCACTTCCCCCATCATCATATCCATAAATGTATGGCAATTTACTAAGGTACTCTCCACACCCAGAATGATCTCAGCTCCCAATTATACCTTTTAGAGAAGTTATACCTCCACCTCAAATAGAATAGTGAGCACCAGAGGGCAGGGACCACACCTTAAGCTCTGTCTCTACAAGTGTTATCAGTGATCTACATAACTGAATAAGTAACAGAACTAAGACCAAGGCAAAGAAATTGTGTTAAGTGATATTAAATGCTGTCCTAGAAGTGCTAGTAGGAATGATGTGAAACAACCAGAACCCTGACTTGTATCCATATTGAAATCTGGGAATTCTACACTTAGGTAAGATATATAGGAAAGTATTAAATACTTAACCATAACAAAGGTTAAGAGAATTAGAATTGGCTAAGGGGCATAACAGGAAAAGGCAAGAGTATGAAAAGACAGAAAAATGTCATGGGACCCTTTTTGGAAGCTGAGTAGAAACATGAGTAATGACAATACAAGTCAAGGGGATGGAAGAATTAGGGAGCAAATAGTCTATACATAAGAAGACTTCTTTGATAAAAGATGTCTGCTCCACCATTTATTTGGTCCTGGAATGTGGATTGTTGCACAAGGCAAAGACTTTCTGGATCAAACTAGGAACTCTGGTATTAAAGGTAAATCAAAGGGCTATCCAAACTTAGGTCTTGTATTGCATGATCCTCAGCAGGTCTACATGATACTACTTGGGAAGAGTGAGGGAGGACCCCAATCCTCAGGTGGTGTTCTATGTCTGAAGCAACTGTACATGGCTTTGAAGAAAGTAGTCCACTTATTTTGCAAAACTTACAAGTGCCCTACAAACTTATTGGACACTATGCCAAGTCTTTACAAATATTACATCATCCAATGGGGAAAAAAAGTCCTGAAACCATATGGTTAAGTATATTACTATTAGCCTGTTCAATGAGAAAGCACAAGCCTCTCAAAGAGAAGCCAATAACTAATAAAATTCATTCCCATACCTTCTATGGCCCAAGTCAAGATTCTTCCTCTGTACCCTGCAAAACCTTCCCAAATCCAGAAGAACCTGTTTCATTACCAAAATAAATAGGAAAAAAGAAAAAGGAGCTACTTTTCACTTTGTCTAAGACCTTCAACTTGTAATCATGACCATGGTCTTTATGGGAAGGGTTTCAGTGGGTGAAAGGGAGTTTCAACAACGTGCCTGAAAACAGGGCCCTAGATTAGAAAGCCTCTGGGATTTTAGTATTACCTAAGAGTTCTTTGGATGGAAAAAAAAAAAAAAAAAAAAAAAAAAAAAAAAAAAAAAAAAAAAAAAAGCAATGACAATACTAAAGAAACCCAGTTTACATACCTTGTGATAAATATCCGGCGGTGAAGTGACCAGAGTTGGACAGAATGAAGTAACCCCGTAAGCCAGGAGATTCTTGGCAACCAAAGCAATCCCTGAACCTACATCTTCACTGGGCAGGGAGAAGTCCACCCCAAATCCACCTGTGGCCAGAGAAAGAAGCTGACACTACCCCATCCACCCCACCAGTCCCTGGGCTAGAACTTGTATTAGGAAACTGCTCCATCAGTGTAATGGATTAATTTTATCTATATTCCTATTGAGTGACCCATAGTAGTTGGAACCACAGAAACCAGAGTCCGATAACAATGGAGCAAGATTCCCCATGGGTTAAGGAATTAAGAAATCAAATGAATTAGCTCTGTAGAAGTTGAAAGCTGGTCCAGAGCTTAGGGAATATGTCTGAGGGAGGACTAACAATTGAATAGACAAAGACCATTAGTCAAAAATATTTAAGGGAAACAAAGTAGATTTCATACAGTAATGAGGTGTTGGGGGTTCAATGAAGACAATAAGGCTCTTAAGCCTCCCTTAAGGTAGATGTGCAATTAGGAATAGAAGGGAAAGGTGTCCTAAGGAAGTTCCCAGTTCTGTGGTAAAAGCAGTGAAAGCAAAAGTAGAGGAGCCGGAGAGTGTACAATTGGGGCTGGGAGAGGAGGGAAGGAAGGGAACCTTTTCCTACCATTTATTTGAACATCAATGAAGCCTGGAGCCAAGATGTGACCCTCACAGTCCCTCTGCTCATCAGCTGATCTCTTCTCTTCAAAGAAAAGCTTCTCTGGATCCAGGATTCGGCCTCCTCGAATCCACAGGTCCTCCCTGAAAGTGCAGAAGAGTTTAAACAAATAGATTGGGAGTAAGGATGATGGGGACCTCCCCACAAAGAATCCTATCTCCAAGGGTTACTGTTTCTTTAACTAAGGGTAATTCACTAGATACGTCAAGTGCCGAGCAAGCATTTGAGTAGTCAAGGAAGACTCCTTAGCCACATACAAGACTCAAGAAAAGCATAAAGATAAACAGGAAAGAAAAAAAAAAAAACATCCTTTAAAGGTTAAACTGTTTATATTCCTACCTGGGAAGATAATACTTGGAACTCTTGAGAATTGTCTTTTACTAGGGCAGTCAGAAAGGGTATACATAGAAGGTGTGGATATAAGTTGACTTTGATGTGATGATATTAAAAAAAAAAATTAAGGAATAGAAAAAGGATAGGATAAGAGGAATGGGGAGATAAAATGAGATAAATCACATCACATGAAGAAGCACACCTATTATTACAGTAAAGGTGAACATGGTCTGAAGCTTAATTCCATCAGTTTGGGGATAGAATTTATCTTACTCCATAGTAATAGGAAAGAAAAAGGAGGGCACGTTGAGAAAAGCAGTGATTAGAAACAATGGTGAGGAAGGACAAGGTGGAAAAAGACAAAAAAGTATACACAGGGGAGAAAGCGAATTTTTAATATTTGAATATTGAGAAATACAGAGCTAGTAATCAGAATTATGAATGTGAATGGGATGAACTCTCCCATAAAACAAGTGATGGGCAGAATGATTAAAAACCACAATCCTACGATATGTAGTTCACAAGAAATCTATATGGAACCTAGAGATGCACACAGATAAAGCATAAAAGTCTGGAGCAGAATCCATTATGCTTCAGAGGAAGGGAAAAAAAAGCAGGGGTACCAATTCTGATTGTAGACAAAACAAAAACAAAAAGATCTAATTAAAAGACAAAGAAGCAGCTATACCTTGTTAAAAGGTGCCACAAACAATGAAGTAACACCAATACTAAACATATGCAGCACCAGGTGGTACAGTATCCAAGTTCTTCAAGTCAAATGTGGCCTGAGACACTCACCTAAGTGACCACGGACAAGTCCCTTAACCCTGTTTGCCTCAGTTTCCTCATGTGTAAAATGAGGTGAAGAAGGAAATGGCAAACCACCCCAGCATCTTTGTAAAGAAAACCTCAAGTGGGGTCCCAAAGAGTCAGGTTAACAAAAACCTCAAGAAACTCTGCCCTAACTCCCTCCGACCTCCACCTCACCAAAACTCAGGGGCTCATCCTTCTCCAAAACCTGCTCTCCCTTCAGAACAAAGTGCTCTATTCTCCTCTAGAACAGGATCATCTCTCCCGCTCTAGAAGTCCTTTCTCCTTTTCTCGGATCCCGTAAGTTCTTCCACGTTCCAACCCTTTCCCAACCCAAAATCAGGAGTCGTTGCCCTCTGGGATTCTAGGAACTTACACTAACCTCAGTTCCCCCCTTCCTGGCACCCCTGCCCCCCCTCCAAATCCCGTCCCGGCTACGCTGGTTCATCTAACTCCAACCCCGTCCCAGCTACACTGGCTTCTATCCCCTTATTCCCCCTTCTCCCCTTCCTCCTCCCCTCCCCGCCCCCCCCCCCCCCCCCCCGCTCCCTCTCCCAGCTCCGCACCTGAGCAGCGTGTGTCCGCGCAGAATGCGGCAGTTAGTAAACTGTACGATTCGGGTCTCAGCCCCGACCTTCTGGGGTGGCATGCTGGCCTGGGATACAGGATCGAGATGGTGCTAGGAAAGGAGAGCTCGGCTCGGAGCGAGAGTTCCACCTCCCGCGATTCTCCGCACCCAGAACTGGGGACCCTTCACCACTGGGTCGCTTCTTCCCGGGCTGTAGGGCCCAGCCCTGTCATGTGATCAATGATCAGCTGACTGCACGTGACTAGGCTCCGGCAACCGACCTCGCCCCCTTATAGCCCCGCCCACAAGCATCCCTTCTAGCGGTCATTCACCGACTTCAGCCGCTCCTTCCGACCCATACTCAGCCCCAGACCGGTTGAATCGGGGGAAGAGCGCGGCACTGCGGAGGCGGCTCCACCCTACGGCGGCATGGGGTGCGTATAACGAGTGGTCAAGGGTCAGAGCAGGGTCATGACTAAGGGAATAAGTGGGATTGGCGAGTGACCCAAGAGGTCACAGGACTAGGTATGGGGGGTCGTGAGGGCGACGGCAGATCGGCTTCTCCTCTTCAAGCACTAGCTGCAGACTTTCAAAGCTTCTGCAGGAAGCTGTTGTGACCAGTCTCTCCCGCTTAGATTCCGTCTGAAGCCCCCTCCACCTCCATCCCGGAGCTCAGTACAAGCCGGAAGTATCCCGTCCCTCTCCCTCCCCCCCTCCGCTACCCAACGCAGCCAGCCCCATCTCCAAAACCCAACACTGCCCATAGAAACCGTAGTCTGAATTCTTGAAACTGAGAGCTATCTCAGACTTGTTTTCCTTTGTAATCTTTGCATTTTATCCTCTTAATATGATTCCGAAAGGGATCCATAAAAGGTCAGACTGCCAAAGGCATCCTCGACCCAAAAAGTGGAGAGGAAGCTTGGCAGCAAAGGCTGCCCCACCCATGCACAGATCGACACACCACACCAGCCCCTCCAGTCAGATTTTTATTTGGAAACATCACTGTGAGCCCTGGTCCCGTGCTACACAGCACCACTGGAAACATATGTTCAAAATGTTCCCAAGTCATACAGTTTTTACTAATACCAGGACACTACAGCAATTGTGAATTTCAAATTATCACATCCAAGGAATTCTCAGCACTTGACATTTAACCCCACAGTGCAATAATCTACCTATATTTAAGATTAATATATAGCATGGGAGATTGAAAATTCTTGCTCCATAAACGTTATGAACATGTCAAATCTTTATAAATAAACATCCAGTGAAGAGAAAAATGACAATTCTAATTCATCTTTATACACAGAGTACTAACAGCAAATGGGTAAGGGAGATTGAACGGCTGCCTGGCCGAACCCAGGAGGCCTCAGCCTCAGGCAGGCCCAGTCCAGGTGCCATCCAACCTGGTGCGGTGCGGACATAGACAGAAGAGTCACTAAGACATTGCGCATTTACAAGACCAACTACCGACTGGACAACTGCACCAAGTGTCAGGCCATTCGTTCTGGAGCGAATTGGAAGGGATAGGGTGGTTCAAGACAGGTCTTTACATCATACTCTGTGGCTGCAGGGAAGTGGGGGTGGGGTGGGGCACTGGGAAGAATGGGAAAACAGGATCTACTTTGTAGAGAGAATGAGGGCCACAATCAGGCCGTACAGGCCGAGCACCTCAGCGAAGATCAGAATCAGGATCATCCCCACGAATAGTCGGGGCTGCTGTGCTGTCCCCCGGACACCAGCATCACCTACAATGCCAATGGCAAAGCCAGCTGCCAGCCCGCTCAGGCCCACGCTGAGGCCTGCTCCCAGCTGAAGGAAGCTCCTAAAAAAGTCAAAGGTCAGAAGTCAAAATCTCAAACAGGTTAACTACTCACATGCAAAAGGAGAGGGGGTACACCAAGGGGGAAATTGCTGACCTAAATTCTCCCTTCTTCCACTAACTCTCCCCAACCCTCTAAAAAATTCCTCAGAGGCCACCCTGGCTAAGTTAATTACTGAATGAATAGGGTCAGCAGCTAGAATTGTAAATATACAGGCAAGAAGGGAGCAAGGAAAGGAGAAGGATCTTGTAACTGAGGAGGTAGGGGTGCTAGATAGATAGGTACCATCTAAATTATTCATGAGAATTTCTTCTGTGACCTAAGTCTGAGCAGAGAGAGCCAGGAGGGGAGAGAGTGGGAGGTTCAGGACTGGCACTCACTTGAACAGGGTGATTCCTGGTGTCAGAGAGTTGGCGATGAGAACAGCCACCACCAGACCATAGATAGCGATGATACCAGCCATGACAACGGGAATGATTGACTTCATGATCAGCTCAGGTCGCATAACTGACATGGCTGCAATACCAGTTCCACTTTTTGCTGTACCATAAGCTGCACCAAGAGCTGAGAAAGGAAGGGAGGGAAGTAATCAATCAATAAACATTTATTTAACCTTTCCCTACCCTACCCTACCTTCAAATTTTAACAGGGAAGGCCAATATGGGAAAAATTGCACACAAAGGATATAGTGTAAATGGGAGCTGATCATAGAGAAAGTACTTGCAGTTTGGAGTGGGAATGATCACTTGTAGAAGGGGGGAGTTTAAGCAAATTTTAAAAGAAGTCAAAAGGGAAAGTTAAAAAAAAAAAAAAAAAAAGGTGAATCATAACCTCCTTGCAGGCAGACCTGTAGACAACAATTGAAAGCTTAATTCAAACCCACTTGCAGTCTCATGCTTCAAATGAATTATTTGCTCTGCTTCCAGTTTGAGAACTATTAACACTGTCCCCCTCTCCTCACCAAGTCCATATACAGCTTTCGAGAATGGAAAAAGATGGTCTATTAACTCAAAGTTATAATTCCTACATCACAAGAGTCAAATTGCATAATAGAGAAAAGGCAGAAATGTGATGGAAATCCCATTCTTCATTGTGGGCTCAAAAGCTCAACATAACAAAAAAAAAAAAAAAAAAAGGGGGGGCCCTTTAACATCTAGGAAAATGCTTATTTCTTTCTTAACCAATTCTTAATCTGAGACACATGAAGTAACTGTTTATTATCTGTTTGGTCCCTACGTCTGATATCCAAAACCTAAGAGAAAAATGTAAAGACTCTTTCTCTCAAAGATTCTTTTAATATAAGAAAATGATTAGCTTATCAAGGGAATGCACATCAAGGAGGAGCAATTTAAAATTTTACTTCAAAGGTTATACCACCTTAAGCAGATACCACCAAATTTTTACTAAGCTGAAAGCAGGAAGGGGAGATTGGAAGCTTAGGTATACAAAGAAGAAAACTGTAGAAATAAAGAGGAAATCCTAGAGACTGTTGGGCTTGGATTCAAGATCAAAAAGTTAAAAATTTGTTCTAACAGCTATAGAAACAATTAGATGAATGACAAATGTGAAAAACCAGCAGAGCAAAGTGGCAAGTATTCTTCATTGTAAACCTAGGACCTTAAAATATTCACCTTAATTCATGGTTCCTAAGAGGCGATATAAATCACCTTTCTTAGTCCCAAAGTACAGGTTACTATCATCTAAAAACCAGCACCAGTTCATCTGGTGAAGAGTCCTCTGCTATAGTTGGGCAAAACTCAAACTCTGTCTTTTTTTTTTTTTTCCCTGAGGCAACTGCAGTTAAGTGATTTGCCCAGGGTCACACAGCTAGAAAATGTGTGTCTAAGGCCAAGTTTGAACTTAGGTCCTCCTGACCTCAGGGCTGGTTCTCTATCCACCTAGTTGCCACAACTCTCCCTTCTTTCAATGCAAAATGCCTTTTGTTTCATGTCCCACATGGAAGTCCTAGTCCAAATTGCACACTGAAGACACAGGATCCGGAGAAAGTGACTAAGGGTTTTACATATTTCAGATCATAAAAAGCCACTGGTTTGCTGATAAGTGATATTACCTTGGAAAAAGAAATGTGCATAGAATGCTGAGCAAGAAAGAAAAGATCTGGAAGAAAGTTGAGTATCCAGGAATTTGAGATAAACTGGATAGATGACCTCTAGAGGTCAAAAAATGTACACAATGATGGGGTGAGGGAGAAGGGAAAGAGTGGCAGGTTGAGTAAAGGGAAAAAACCTCTATGGGCAGAGATACAGAAAAGATATGAAATCTTATTCAAAGTATGCTTCTGCACTTAACTTCAGGTCAACAGGTCAAGATGTGAAGAAAGACAAGGAAGTAGCAGAAAATACCAAGAACAAGGAAGAGCTGTGGAGTGAAGACCAAATTCTATTCTAGACTTACAGTATTGAATACCACAAGGTTTTTATCAAGAATTCAGACTCAAAGTACTTGCCCTTCTGACTACCAGTCTTAATTTCTAATTGGCTTCTTTGCTTGGTGAAGATAGATAATGCAGAGTATTACAAAGCACTATATGACTCCTATGCTACTCTGCTCTCAATCTATTCTTCACAGGATGCTTGACTAATCATCCTACTGGATAGCTCTAATCATATTGCCTACATATTAAGAACATGTTCCCTAATATTATAGTAGAAGGTATTTTTGGCCCTACCAGGATCTTCTACTGCTCCTTAAAATGATAAGTTCATTCATGATTTTGTGCTTTCATTCTACTTCATACTGCCTATAATATTCCCTTCTTACATAGTTATACCTTAAAGGGACAAAAACCAATTCAAATTCTATCTTTACCAGATCACTCAAGTCCACAGTGGATTCACTTCTCTGAAGGACTACAGTATTTCTGGTATTTACTAACTCAAAGATTTGATGCACTGCTTGAGGAAGAATTAGGCCAAAGTTGTTCTGTATTCTTCCATTTCCAGATTTTTAAAGATGCATCCTGGGTGACTAGGTTGATTCCCATCCTTACCAGAAAAGAGGTAGGGAGAGAAAAATACAGAACAAAGCTATCTGTAACTGTATTTTTTTTTTTTTGAGGCTGGGGTTAAGTGACTTGCCCAGGGTCACACAGCTAGGAAGTGTTAAGTATCTGAGACCAGATTTGAATTCAGGTCCTCCTGAATTCAAGGCTGGTGCTCTATCCACTGTCCCACCTAGCTGCCCCTCTGTAATTGTAATTAACATGGCATGTACAAGACAGCAAGGAAATTGGCTTTATTTGATATATTTCGTGTTGAATGAGATGAGAGTGAACCTGTCTAGCTGTAGAATAAAGTAAGGCTTTAAATGTCAGGCTCATGGTTTGAATTCCTATGATACCAATAAAAATCAGCAATGCTATGTCAGATATAACCCAAGATAAAGATGATGAGGGCTTAGCCAAGTTTTCTCTTTTATATAAAAAACTAGGAAAAATGGCAATGACAAAATGGTGTTGAACAAACAAACAAAAAAAGTTAGGAACACTAAGTTTTTGCGAAGCAAGACTAATCTGGATTCAGACAACAACAAAAAATCCTATAAGCAATTGACAATACAGAACTAGAGTGCAGGAGAGCAGATTAAGAGTCAGATAAAGATAAAGGACATCTACTCAGATGCAAAAAAGTTGAACCATATGAAAATTTGCACCCTCCACTGGAAAGACCTTGGACAAAGCTTTGAGGCTGGGGTTAAGTGACTTGCCCAGGGTCACACAGCTAGTAAGTGTTAAGTGTCTGAGACCAGATTTGAACTCAGGTCCTCCTTGTCAAGTTACTGAGGAAGACAGAAAATCCAGCAAAAGAACTTTACAAAGATAGAACAAAGGTTGGA
Source organism: Sminthopsis crassicaudata (assembly GCF_048593235.1). Classification (NCBI taxonomy): domain Eukaryota; kingdom Metazoa; phylum Chordata; class Mammalia; order Dasyuromorphia; family Dasyuridae; genus Sminthopsis; species Sminthopsis crassicaudata. Next base: position 631,847,213 of record NC_133617.1, read on the forward strand.
AAACCAGGAGAACTGTGTGATCAGAGTAGGAGTATTGTTTCAAGGAAAATGCAAAAAGAAAAAAAAAAAATCACTGCATTAGGCAGGAGTAGGCATTGGTAACCTTGGGAAGAAGAGTTTCAGGAAAGTGTTAGGGGTAAAAATAAGATTGAAAGGGTATTAAAGGAGTAGGCACGAAGCTATGAATATCTAAGATGTTAGAATGTTCCTAGAGTAGGCAGATTATAAAATGTTTGTAATTGTTTAAACCAGTAACAATGCAATACCTCCATATATACAGAAAGAACCAGTGGTTAAGAGACTCTAAAGATGTAACAAGATACATGTAAGGGAGTAAGATTCCATAGCATTAGGAAAACCCTAAGGTTTGGGCTCATAGTATAGTAAAAAGAAAATTATATTTGAGTTAAAGGACTTGGGTTCAAAGCCTATCTTTGCAGCAGAACCCAATCTATGCAACCTCAAGCACATCATTTCATTTTTCTGGGCCCCAATTTGCTCCTGTTGGCTTCTATCATCCTTTCTGAGTCTAAATCTATGATGAGGGAATAAGACTTTCACTTTCTGTACTGGAGAAAAATATATGTAATAACCACCCTCAATTGTTTTATATTTAGTATTAACTTTTTTCTGTATCCATATTCTCCCTGCCCTACTCCCAAGAGAATGTAAGCTCCTTAAGGGTAAACATTCCTCTTTGTCAGGACTTCTAGAGCCTGACAAATTTTAAATAAATGCTCGCTGAATGAACATAGGAAACAGTAGCTGTCTCCTAATTTGTTCACAAGCACACAACAGCCAACGTAAGATCTGAAAAGGCTAAAATGAACAAATAGTACCATCGACCACTTCATTGCATGAATCTAGGCCAGATAAAGAGAAGCTGATGGAGCAAACACAAAATGGAGGATAGCTAAGGACTGTGCAGCTAAAAACCAAGGGGAAGAAGCTCAGGAACAGATTGTTGGGCCACCACCCATAAAGCTATTGCTAAAGACTGAAGGGTGGGGTTGGAACAATTTTTTGCTTCAGTGGTGGCAGAAGACATTTTTTAACCAGTGGCTCAGGTTTGTCAGAAGTCAGGATGCATTTGCCAAAAAGTCACATACCCACTCTATTAGGGTGCATGTTCAAAGCTTCTAATGCATTTAATGTTATGATGTCAAATTACTTGTAGAGTCAATGAAAGCACGGACACATGATTTGGAAATAGCAGAAGTTCCTTCTCAGATTCTGCATAGAATGAGAAATGGTTTCCTAAGGCTTTTGCCACAAATTAAAATCCCATGTGAAAAGGAAGGAATGACCAGTCAATAGCATTTGACATTGAGACACCACGGAGGGAGACACACTTGGACAAGAAACAGGCAACAGGGTGAGCAGCGTATGAGTCAGTATGTGGAAGCTGTTGGAGACCCTTGGAGTTTATGACTGGCTCAGTCCAGGTTTCCACTGATGAGGTATTTACAGTCAGCAGATGCTATTTAGTGTTCAAACCCTTCACATACCTATAAACATACTTGAATCAGTCACTAAAGCAGGACAAGACAGGGCTTGGTTCCTGAAGCCAAAACCCAAACCCACTAGATGAGGATAAGACCAGGCAAAACCAGCCAGAGACTGCTGAATAGGAGTCAATCTCTTCACTAAACTCTTCATTCTTTATGTGATTCCTTACCCCTGCCCCTCTTTCTTGCTCAAACCCAGATCAGCAGAACATTTGGTCTTCTGGTAAGTATGGAAGGAGGTATGCCAGGCACCCATGGATCCTGCTAGTCTTTTCCAAGGATATGTCACTAACTAAAGTGACCTAGTTCTCTCTCGCATTTTCAAGAGAAACTATAACATGACTCAGTGACTTATCTCCAGAATCAAAAACAAAATCCTTCACAACCTTATGCCATTCCTGTCTTGATGTTCTTGAATAAGACCTTCTATCTATCAAATCTGGGCATTCTTACTGGCTGCCTTAAATCCCAGGTATAGGAAATCCCTTCTATAGGAGGCCTTTCCCATTAATTCTATTGATTTTCCTCTTTCCTATGTATAACTTGTCTGTTATTTCATCCATGAAATTAAGGGCAACAGGGTGGGGGTGGGGGAATTGGTACAAAGAGCCTCAGACCCAGGGTGACTTTGGATAAGTCACTTAACCTCTCTGCTTCCTTATCTGTGAAATTTAGGATAATCTCTCAGGGATTTCATGAACATGAAATGTCATAGTGATTGTAAAGTGCTTAGCAGTTACTGGCATATAATATGGATTATAAACATTAGCTGTTATTGTGAGCACCTAGGAAAAAGGAACTGTCTTGCTTTTCTTTGTATCCCAGGGGTTAAAGTTAATACAGTGTCAGGCACAGTGTTCAAAAAATACTCCATAAAAGCTGACTGACAGGTCTCTTTCAGAGCCCCAGAGAATGGTACACACCCAACTTCAAAAGAATTTGAAACTATAGTCTTTAAGAGTGGGGACATCTGGCAGTCATCCATTTATTTGGACCCCTGAAGGCAAAACAAAGTAAAAGGTCAAATTCTTCCCATTTACATCTTAGGTAAGGGGACCCTAAAGCTTTATTCCTCCATTCCAGTTCAGAGGCATGCTCTGGATTAGGCTGCCTCAAGATTACTAATTTTGTTAATCCAATTCAGCAAGTATTTGTTATAAGGTTCTGCACAGACAAAAACTTAAAACAGAGACCATCTTCTGCTTGTAGGATCTTACATTCTATTTGGAGGAAACATAAGAGAAGGTAAAATACAAAGAATTGAAGGGAAGGGAGAAGAGGTTACCTCTAAGGGCAGATATATATATATATATATATATAAATGAAGGTGGGAAATGGAATGAACAGGAATGGCAAGTAGACAAATTTGGTGGGAATGTATGTACACGTGTGTGAAGAAGGGTAACATGATAAACCTTGTGCTGGAGTCTGAAGGATTTTAAAAGCCAAAATTATATTCTATAGGGGAAAAGAGAACTTCCTGAGAAGAGTGGGAAGAGATAAGGGTAACTGGAAAGATGGGAGTGTCTTAAAACATTAATAGGGAAGTTAAAAAAAAAAAAAGCGCTGAAGGGGAAATAATGACTAGCTTTGGATATGCAGAGATTGAGATAAGCTTGAGAGACATCCAACTTAAGATGTCTGATAAGCTTTCGGGAGCGAAGTTAGAATTTAGATAAGAGATTTGGGTGCAGAGAACAAGGGAGAACAGGATTTGAAACATGGATAATAACCCAACAAAGATGAGGGAGAAAAAAGCAGCCAGATATAGCTAGAATATAATCACAAAAACTGAGTATTTGACAATAGACAATTGTTAAGGATCAAGGAGTTCAGTTGAGTGAGGTCAATTCAAAGAGTAATGGGATTGAAAAGCACTACAGTTTTTTCCAAGGAAAAACAGGTACAGGAGGCCACAAAGGAAGAAAAAGGCACACCAATTCAAGCAGTTTGGGAGACAGGGGCTGCCAGGAATGAGAATCGTCTCAAGGCATTGGTCAGCCTTTGCAACAGAATAAGATGTCTTTACCAGCTCTTTCACACCTCCAAGTCTTTCTAAAATTCCCAAACCATTGTAGGGGGGCAACAGATGACAATCAGGTCAAACCTCCAAAAACACCAAATGGCCATATTGAAGTGAGACCTCCACGAGACGAGTGAATGCCGTCTTTGGGGCGAATGCCAGCATTTCAGAGGCAAAGACAGGAATGGCGAGGATGATTAATGATCCTCTCTGGACAAAACGAGCTTCCAGCAGAAAGGACGAATCTGTGAGCTAGCTGCCTGCCCTCCAACCTGTTACACCAGTCGGGCACCCCTGTTCCTCTTTCAGGGATAGGCTCTGGGTGGCCCAGTGGGCCAGGCCTTTTTAATGAGGTCACTCACAGCACCATAATGGAAAAGGTAGGGCTCTAGCATCCCGGTATCTCCAGAAGCTAAAATGGCAGCTCCGCAAAACGCAGCTCTTGCCCCTCCCCACCCCAGATCTGCGGGAGTCTGCAGAAGCGCGGAGGGGGCAAAGAGAGGAGCAGCCGCCCTGCATAGTGCGGGGCATTCACTGCAGACCCCGAGCCTACTGACGGCTAGGAGTCATCGGGACCCTCCCGTGTCACCCATCCCCGAGACAAGATACCCACCACAAAGACCCCCAAAAAGGAGGTGAACCCCTCCCCGCAGTCACATGACGTGCCGAGGGGGGGGCGCCCCAGCTGGCTGGAGCTGTCGTCAGCCTGTGACGTCACCAGGCCTAAACCCCGGATGGAGAGGCCCGAGACCCCCAAGACCGCGCGTTCTCGACCCCACCCTGCCCCTCTCACCGCTGAAGACCATGGCGGCCGAAGCGCCCATGACGGCGAAGAAGGACGCGTATTCCGGATTCTCGGACATGTCTGCGCGGGGTCGGTAGGCTGGAAGGTGGATGGGGCAAAGGGAGAGAAGCAAGGGCACGGGGCTGGGTAGTGGGTAAAGGACTGGAGGGTGGGCAGGCGAGTGGGACGGCGTGAATTCGGGAGGCACCGGCTCCGGTCCGCTCTGCGATCTAAATACCACCACCGCAGAACAAAATGGCGGCCGCAGTGGCGTCACATGATCTGAAAGCCCTGCCCCTGGTCTGCACCATTTGGCACCTGTGGGAGGTGATCAATCGGGTGAGGCTGACCAATCTACGTCCCATCCGGCCATTCTAGGAACGTCACTACAGGAATATATTGCTAATTATTTTTTTAATTGGAACAAGTGAATATTCCTAGCTGGATATCTTTTGTTTTTCCATAAGTGCAATATTGGACTCTATCAGTTCCCCCTTCTGATTTAGATTCAAGTGAGCCCGTCCGACCACCTGACTCCGGGGGCAGGTCCATAGCTCCGCCCTCAGCCGCAGGATTCGCTTTTATTAGCATAAGGGGCGTGCTTGGGGATTAGTTCCGCCTCCTCTGCGGACTCCACTTCTCCGCCTCTCTAGACCCTGGGACAGACTCTGGATTTGGTAATAGGCTTGGTCCCTGCCCAGGGCTTTCGAATTCCTGTCTTCCCTTGGTGAAGCGTCCACCTTGGTTTCCCCAGGGTCCCGGTCACTTAGCTTTGCATCATTTTAATATGTCTTCTCATCAATGGTTCTCCTTTCCCTGCCCGTACACCCCAATGGAGTCTTTCCCTCCTTCCGGCCCCTCCCCCTCATTCTATGCTCCCTCTCTTCCTCCCCTCCCCCCGGCAAAGGTGCTCCCCATTTACAGCCTCCCTGCCCCCGAAAACCTGGGAGTAGGGAGAAAAGTCATCTCGGTGGCTATATAGGTCTGGAGGTACTAGAAGTTATCAATGGAGGCTTCCGGGGCCGGGTGTCTCCAGGCAGGAGGGAATCTACCATAAAACTGGGTTTCTAAGGCCCTTAGCCAGACTAACGTCCCCATTTTTCAGATGGAGAAATCGAACTGCGGCTAGGCGGAGGTGTCTCCAAGGACGTGCTAGGAAAGAAAGTCCCATTTAGAGGCAGAAAGGGGAACTTCTTTCCGACCATTATTTCCCAACTTAGGAGGCGTGTCCCGGAGGGCAGCTGCAGCCCGATCCCTCCCAGGCAGATCTGGTCTGCTCCTCTCTCCTTGGCTGGACGGGCAATTTTAAGTGTGTATTCCTATGCTCTTTGGAGGTTTCCTAAGTCTTTTTCCAAAACAGCACCGCAGGTAGTGCAGGTGTTCATGTCAGACTAGGAATTTGGCCCAAGCCCCACAGACCCCTGAGTGAGGCCGCAGTCCGTGAGCGATGGGCATAGGTCATATGCGAACTGAGAGCACAGTTTGGAGGGGCCGGCTCGCCGGGGGCAGGGCTTCCATCCAGCCTCAGCCAGCTCTCCCGGGTCCTGCTGCCGCTTCCTTCAAACAGAATGTTCCGCGGCGCTGTCTGTGAGGAGGAGGGGAGGGATACAATGCCTTCCTTCATCCTCCGCTGGAGCCACTTCCTCTTAGTGAGAATCACGGGTTTCAGGCGGAATCACAGGACCGGCTCCCGCTCAGTGTTAGGGGTGTTTGGGGGGGGGGGTGATGCGGAGAGCACGGTGTCATTATATAGGTACGGGGCAGGGGAGAGAACGTTGATTCTGTGGCATCATAGGATCCTAGATTTAGATTTAAAAGACTTCAGAGGAGGGCCGGGCTTTCGTGTCCAGATACACATAGAGACAGAGCTAGCATTTCAACCCCACACCATCTGGCTCTCGGCCGTGGCGCTTTCAACCTGCAGAATAATTTGCTGGCCTAACTCAGCGCTCACCTAGTGTTAGCGTGCCCCTTCCTTTCCAAATCCCCAAGCCTGCTTCCCCGTTCCAATCAGTGTGGTGTGAGGGGCTGTTACAGGCTCTTCTCTCTTATCCCGCTCCCGTGCAGACCAACCCTGACTGGGTTTTTTGTCTGATCTATGAAACTGAGGATCTCTGTACATTTACCTTGATTACGCATCCCTGCCTTATATAACGGAGGCAGGTAGGCGGCCCAGTGGGGCGCTGAATCTGGAGCCAGCGAGACCCGAGCTCTTAAGTACATGAACTGTGTGGCTGTGCACAGACAAGTCACTCAGCCGAATGTGTCAGAGCTTCCTCATCTGTAAAATGAGCTGGAGAAGGAATGGCAAATCACACTCGTGTCTCAGCCTAGAAAACCCAAATGGGGTCACAAAGTTAGACATGACTGAGAAAAAAATCAATTTTATTCTATTCCTGCGTTCCTGATACTGATAAAAATGTAACTTCCTGAGGATACCACAGTCTTTTTTCCCTAATATTCTTTATGAAGCTTCCTATTGTTCTGGTTCCTTTTCCCCACCCATTCTCGTCTGTTTCTTGCTTCACTCCCACTATTACTGCTAAGTCTATTCCGCTGTGGTTCGATACAAAAAGAGGCAAACATAGTCCTCAAGGAGCTCACAATCTATGGGGAAGAGAAGAAGAAAACAACCAAGTATAAACAAACTATAAGTTAGATGTGAAATAATGAAAAGGAAGGCATTTGAGTTGAGAGGAATTTGTAAATATTTTTAACTGAGACTTGAGGGAAGCCAGTGGGTGGACGTGGGGAGGGGGAGCATTCGAGGCATGGGAGGAAATCAGAGAACATGCTTGGAGCTAACAGGTGGAGCGTCTCGTTTGTGGAGGGGCCAGGGGGCCGGGGTCACTGGATCAGAGAATACATGTTGGAAAGTAAGGAGACTAAAAGCAGATGGTGTTAGGTTATGAAGGACTCTGAATGCCACACAGATCCTGGAAGTGATAGTAAGCCTATGTTTGAGTACGGGGTTGACATAGTTAGACCTTCACTTTAGGAAAATTACTTAAGTAGATGGAGGAGGGTTGGAGCAGGAAAAGACTCGGAGCTGAAAGACCCAGCAGCAGGCTATCTCCAAAATGCAGGTGCGAGGAGATGAGAGTCTGCCCTAGAGTGGTGGCAAAGTCGGAGAAGAGATAACAGCTTAAGGATGGTAATTAAATCCCCAGATCATCAGAGTGCCTAGAACTGAGCCCTGAGGCTAAAACCAACGTTAGATAGGGAAGAGGATCCAGAAAAGGGCATTAATATTTTAGTAACCCATGGATGGTGTGAGAATCAAATGAGAAATTGTCAAGAACTTTGCAAACATTAAAATCTTTTAAATGTCGGTTATTATTACTATCATAATTAATACAAGGTTACTTGAGTAGAAAAGCATTAACAACTGGGGAAGGTCAAAGAAGGACTCATCTGAGCTGAGCCTAGCAGGAAGATAAGGATTCTGAAAGACGGAGATGAGCTAAGAGTATGCTGCCGATCTGGGGTGGAGGAGGTGGGTCAGTTTGTACAAAAGCATGGGGGCAGGAGATAGCATGTCACATTTAGACTACAGCTAGTTTGACTAGGAGGACTCAATCAATCATTAATAAGTATTTATTAAAGGATTACTATGTTCCAGGCAGTATACTAAGTGCTAATGATACAAAGCAGTTCCTGCCCTCACATTCTAAAGGTGGTGAGCAACAAGATACACACAGAGTAGAAACAAAATAATCGCAGAGGAGAAGGGACTAGCTGCTGGGAGACCTGGGGAAAGTGCTTTTTTGTTTGTTTGTTTATTTGTTGTCTTTTTGATTTGAGAATTATTTAAGATTAATCCTAAAAGAAGTTAGAGCCTGGTTCCTTGAAAGGAGGCAGACTCCTGAGGTCTCATATAAGGACTTTAACCAAACACTACAATTCACACCAGATCACATAAAGATAACAGAAATCCAATGAGAAACTGTAAGTGACTTCTTAGAATTGCACAAAAGGTCAGCCAGAAGCTGCAGGACAATAGGAGAGGGGGCCCCTTCTAGCAAGCAACTTTCAGAGCAGAGTAGCCTCTTGGCCAAACATGCATTCTATAAGGCTTTGTTCCCTGATAGCAAGAGCTGAAAGCTCCCCAGAAAAACCTTAGGGTGAGATCCTGGGAGAGGTGCATAGTTAGGGCAAGGGGGGGTGAGGGGGTGGGAGTTATTAATTGAAAGGAAAATAAATAGCTTAGAATAGAAAATGGGAAGCCTTAATCAAGAAATAAACTTCCTGAAAACATGAAACTGCAAGAAATGTCGAAAACACTCAAAAGAAGAAAATGTAAGATCTGATTTAAAAAAAAAAAGTCAGAGAGAGAACTGAAAAATCATTAGACTTCCTGAAAACCATGATTTAAAACAAAACCAAATATGTACAGTAACTATAGTTAAGAAATTATAAATGAAAATTTCCCAAATTATTAGAACCAGAAGGCAAAGCAAAGATAGAAATAATTTGATGACTAACTCCTGAAATCCCCAAAGGAAAAGTCTTAGAATGTCAGAGCCAAAATTCAGAGCTACTATATCAAATTAAAACTTCTGCATGCATCCAGAAAGAAGTACTACAAATGAACCCCAATCAGAGTCACACAGAACCTGGCAGCTACTAAAAATAAGAAAGAAATCTAGGAATATTCCAGAAGGCAAAAGACATAGGCTTACAAACAAGAATAAATAACTTAATAAAAGTGCATATAATTCTGTATGGGTTAAACATGGATCATAAATGGAAGGACTTAAAAGCATTTATAATGAAAAGATCAGTGCTAAGTGGAAACATTGAAATACAAACACAATAGTCAAGTCTAGAATTTTAAACTTATTTGAACAATCAAAAGGAGCTATATGATGACATACTGCTAATGTTCTAATGTCTTTTCAGAACCATAATATCTTTAAAGGGTATCAGATAAATTAAAAAAGAGAAATAGAAATTTTGGGACGTGTTAAAATTGTAACTTGTCATGAATGTCCCCCAGCCACTCCTCCCCCCTTCAAGTTACTATAAGTAACTAAGTAATCCAGTTTTATGAATAGCCAATATAAAGAGGACAATAGTGGGACGTAAGATTATAAAAGAAAGCCTGAAATTTGAGGACGAATTGTCTCAAAGGTAAAAGGAACATAATTTGCAAATTATATATTAGCTGAAATTCACACCTTATTAACTTGTACTGGATGGGGAAATTTAGGTGCTATTTGTTAAGATTCGTTTCCTGTGATATGTAAATTCTAGATAAACTCCAGATTTCCACAAATCCAGATCAACAGAACATCCAAAAGGTGCTGATAATTTGAAGATGACTTTGAAGTCTTACTGATAATTATGAATTTATTAATGAACCAACTCAAAGTGGCATAGAGAGTAGTTGGTTTGTTTCCCCTTGAAACCCTATAAAAATTAGACCTCAGAGTTCTTCCCCACCTATAAACACTCTTCTATCTTTAAAGGGTCCATGCTACTCAAAGTCTTCCAACTCCAATTATTACTGTAAATGCCTCATCCCCTCTCCATTTCTTTTCCTCAGTTTGCTTACCTTCTTTCACAATTCCATTCTCTTATCCATTGTCTGCCTCTGTATTCCCACTTTTTATTTTTTGTCTTTGTGTTGTTTGACTTTACACTCTTGAAAGTTACTAAAATGTGATAGTTGCCTTTGGTACTACTTGCTATCTCATAGGGTTCATAAGAAGAAAAGGAGCAAGCAACGAGGAAGGAGTTGGGAACATGGGCATCACATAAAACTCTTATTCAAACCATTTGTTTTGCTTGATTGTGCTTACATGTGTGTATATATATATGCTTAATATGTTTTTAAAGCAAACAGTTATTATTTCATTTGTTTTACAACTTTTAAAAAAAATTTTAATTCATTTTGACTTTAAATACAAAAAGAACTTCCAAAATTCCATGTATAAAGCTCAATATAAGGAGGGGATTCAATAGAAAACAATGAATTTCCATATCAGACTTAAAAAAAAACCCAATCAAAATTACATAATAAATACTACACATTGTTTTCAAAGCTACTCTGCTTTTCTGTGCTTCTTTCTGAGTTTTCTTTTGTGTCTGTGCACTCTTTCTTCTTCCTCCCTTTTCAATCTACCCTAGAGAAACATATGCACACATGTGTATATCTAGATATACATACATATATATATACACACACACATACATAAAAAACTATATCCCACATAATTCTATTTTATAAGGTTTTGTTTTTTTCAGGAGGTAGATAGCATCTTCCTTCATACATTCTTTGTAATTAGTTTAAATATTTATGATACTCAAGATAAATGTCATCCAAAGTTGTTTTCAGGGTAATATTTCTGTTACTTTGTAAATCACATACTGCTCATTTCACTTCTCATTCATTCATTCTAGTCTTTCCATGTTTTTCTAAAACCAACCAGGTAATCATTTCTTATAACATAGTAGTATTCCATCACAATCATAGTCATCATTTCTTGTATTGCATTACAATCATATGTCACAACTTGTTTAGCAATTCCCCAGTTGAAGGTCATCTATCATTTTACCCATCTAATAGATGTAAGATGATCTCTCAAAGTTGTTTTAATTTACTTTTCTAATAAATGATTTAGAGCCTTTTTTCATAAGGCTATAGTTCTGATTTCTTCATTAAAAACCTGCCTGTTGTTTTTGACCATTTATTAACTGGGCAAAGTTGTTTACATATTTAAGAAATAAGACTTTTATCTGAGAGACTGTATAAAGATTTTTCTCTAATTTTTCTGCTTTCCTTATAATCTTGTTTTAATTACTTTTATTTATGTAAAACTCCTTTAATTTTATGTAATTGAAATTATTCATTTTATATCTTACAATGTGCATGTTCCCTCTCTTTTTTATAAATAGTTTCGATAATTACTGTCCTATAATATAATTTAAAATCTGGTACTGCTAAGCCTCTTTCCTTTACAGGAATTACAGGAACATAATTATAAATTACTCTTTATACAGATAAAGTCAGATGTAAATAACTGGAAAACATTCATTGGCAAAGCCAATATTATAAAAATGAAAAAATACCTAATTTATTCAATGCCATCCCAATTAAATTACCAAAAAATATTAGCTTACTGAATTAGAAAAAATAACAAAATCACAAAATTAAGAATTTCAAAGAAACTAATGAAAAGTGTAAAGGAAAGAAGCTTAACCATAATTATCAAAATTATATAGGCAGATATAGTCCCAGGTATTTTAGACTATCTATAATTAATTTAAATAGGGTATTTCTTGTTATCTCTTCTTGCCAGATTTTGTTGGTGATAAAAAGTGCTGATGATTTGTGTGGAATTTTTTTTTACCCCAATACTTTCCCAAAATTATTGTTTCAACTAACTTTTTAGTTGGATTTTTAGGATTTTCCAAGTATATCATGGTATTGTCTCAAAAAAAGAAACAATTTATCACCTCTTTTCCCATCCTGATTCCTTCAATTTTTTTCATCTCTTCTTGTTATTGTTAAGAATTTCTAAAACAATATTGTATAATGTTGGTGATGGTTTCCCTGTTTATCTCTTTTAATTAAATCTATTTTAACTTCAACTTTGTCTCTGGTTATCATTGCTAATCTTGATTTTTTTTTTCTCCTAATAGCTGAAGCTTAATAAATTCATCTTTAACTTTATGTATCTCTCATTTTGACTTATTTTTTGCAAACAATATACAACAGATTCTGGTTTTTAACCTATTTTGCTATCCATTTCCATTTTATGAATGAGTTCCTCCCATCTACATTCAAAGTTATAATTACTTGTTGTGCATTTCCCTACACCCTATTTATTCTCTCTCCCTTATTTACCCCATTTCTCCTCATGAGTCTTTCTAATCACCACTTTAATCCCTTTCTTATCCTTTCCCCTCCACCTTTGCATTCCTTAATCTGCCTATTCTTCTAAAAGTTCCTCTGTTAGTCTGTTCCCTCGCCCTCTTATTTCTTTATTCATTTAGACTTTTATGCCTTTCTAGTTGTACATGTTCCCTCTTTAACCCAGTCCCACCTGTTTCCTTTCATGTCTCTTTTGCTTTTCCTTTTCATGTCTCAATTGTACGATACCCTGTGTGGACAGAGGGAAGGGAAAGGAGAGGAGAGGAAAGAAGAAAAGAGGGGGGAAAAAAAAAAAGGAAAAAAAAAAAAAGAGAGCCGGGTTGCCCAAGTATCCAATTGCAGTTGGGTGCCTTGTGAGGCAGTTCCGACTCTTCAGAGTTTGTGGTGAAACAAAAAGCTTACTTTAAAAAAAGGCCCACTCAAGGCTAAGAGGGTCCCATTGGTGTCCTTCCCTGCTTACTACTCATGTAGTACCCCCTAGGTTGCACCCTGGGCACAGGCCTGAGGGAAGCATGAACCTCCATGACTGAGACTCTTTTGGATCCGGGCCAGTTCTCTTTTCCTAGCCTTAGGCTTACAGTCTTGCCCCTCTGCAGCAGCTTGGCCCCTTGCTTAGTCTCCAAAAGCTGTTTCCAGAAACTGGACTTGGGGAGTTTGAGGACCGACCCCTTGGCTAACTTCTGTAGTTGCCTCTGAATGTCTGGGGCAGACTGGCTACTAAACAAACAGTGGCCCTTTCAGGAGAAGTGAGTACAAGTTTGTATAATTTTTTAGAGCCCTTACAGGTTGCCCTTGAAGAGAATGGGGTTTTCCACAGCTTTCTGAGTAACTTCTTTTAAGATTCTTATGATTGGGGGCAGCTAGGTGGCGCAGTGGATAGAGCACCAGCCTTCAATTCAGGAGGACCTGAGTTCAAATGTGGTCTCAGACACTTAATACATCCTAGCTGTGTGGCCCTAGGTAAGTCATTTAACCCTAGCCTCAGGGGGAAAAAAAAAAAGTTTCTCATGATTAACCAGCTTCTTAATTCCCATCTTCACAACTTCAGTGAGATGTCAGCATGTAATCCCTTCTTTTCCTGTCTCTGTTCCCTTCTTGGTAATCCCACCCAGGATCTGCAACTGGGACAACAATATCTCCTGGAGGATATCTGCCTGAGAGGGAAGACCGCTGTAGCACTACTTAACTTCCAGACTAAATACCAGATCCATCTTTTTTCTTCTATTGTGCAGGAGAAAATAATGATATTAATATCTCTCCTAGTAAGATCAAATTGAAGGGAGATGTCTTTAAAGCCCTCAGTAAACTTAATGGGGTCTTTGGAGTAACGACTCAGTTTTCCCTTAATTTGGGAAAGATGTGACATTGAAAAGGGGACATGTACCCTGATTGTTCCTCCCTAGGCGTCTGCTACTTATCTCAATGGGCAGAATTTAAGAGGGGTGTCTGAGCCAGTCTTGAGAAGAGAGATAAGACGTCCCACTCCAATGGGAGGCACTGAGAAATCCAACTCAGAATGTGAGGATTTCAGGGACTCATAGGAAAGGGATTGGGGAAATCTTATTGGACACAGAGTTCAGATCCTGATAGGGGGTGGTCCTAGGAGGCATTTTGGAGTCTGGGAGTGGGGCATACAAAGGGATGGAATAGGAAGCTTGTGGTCTCAGAAGGACAGAGAAGAAGATCATCTAAGAAATCCTTTTCAGTCTCCACCTTCAATTTCCCCCCTTCAAATTTAACTAGTAACATCCTATATTGATGTCTTAAGTTAGTCTGAGAGAAGGCCATGAAGGCCTGGACATGTGGAACTTCAAAGTCCATTTGCCTTCTCAAGGACAAAATAGATCAAGTTATAAAATGGTATTATAGTTTAGAGACTCATTGATGGGCCATTTTTTACTGATCTTTTAGGTTAAATTGGGGCCAGGCTGGATTACAAAAGAAAATGAGCCACTTCTTTTTGAGAATTTGTAGGCCAAATGTGTCTGTTTTTAAAAAGAGCCTAAAGGAGGATTTTGGGGAATAGAAAGAAATTGTCCCATTTTTGCTACAAAACTGTAAAGAAAAGTTAAAAGTTTCAAGTCCTTTAGCAATTTGTCTCCCCTGGGAAAAAATGTCCTGGAGAGGTGAAAATGACAAATGAAGTATACTAAAAACTGCAAGTGTTCCCAAGACCAGGTGTCCCCAGTAAAAGGAAGTATGCTTGAGTGTAGAGCTCACTGAGAATGGAATCTCCCGAAGACCCAGCAAGCCTTCCTACAGCTTCTAGGTTTCCTACCTATTGGAAAGTAACAAAGGAATATCTCTTCCTATAGCAAATTTTCTCCTCTGAAAAAATGTCCTGGAGAAGTGACAGACAACCCACCCAAGAAGCCTTCCCAGAGGCTTTTGGAGGCCCTAATTATAGGGGGAAAAGAAAAAAAAAGAAAAATAGACTTACCTTGAAATGGAGGAAGTTGAGGTTAAGGGATACAGATGAGACTCCAAAACATATTAGGGTTACAGGCCAGTGTCTCAAGTCATCCCAAAAGAATTTGTAGGCATAGACCTCCAAATTGATGTGCAAAGAGTTTGTTACCTAAGAGCAGGTTAAATTCCAAGAGTAGCTATCTATCTATCTATCTATCTATCTATCTATCTATCTATCTATCTATCTATCCATCTATCTATCCATGAACTTGGCCTGGGACCTTTTATTGATTAATCAAAGAAAGCCAGAGTAATTTGGGTTTAAAATCATTAAGAAAGAAATGTAGCCCATAAATCTCAATATATCTTGTGTGGTTTCAGAGATCAAAATGTATGTTCCTTTGGGCAGAATACCCACAGGTAGGATATGAAATACCCCATGTGAATAGAGGGAAGGGAAGAGAAGGGGGAAAAAGTAAAGAATTTTGTTGTCCAAGTGGCCAGTTCCAGTTGGGTCCCCGGTAGTGCAGCATCTACTCCTACTCATAGAAGTTGTTTGTCCTTTGTTTTCTAAAAGGACTAGGACTAAAAGGAGGAGATGCCATAATCTGCAAGTGAATTGGATTGAAGTGAGGGAGGATTGTGCAGGGTCACCTGTCTCACTTTTCCCCCCACAGCCAGCTGGTCTCAACATTTATCTTAATCTTATGGAGAGTGAATTAAATTTAATGTTTGTAATACAGCTTCTATTTTTCTTTCTCTGTCTGTCTCTCGTTCCTTTTTAATGTTTTAAATAATTTGTCCTTTTTACTTTTACCTGCCAGTTATATTTTTTAGAATCACTCCATCATACTTAGCCCAGCCCGTCTTTCTTTCAAACTCAAGTAATTAGTCAAGTAATGATGACAGTCTTAAGATATTCCATTTTCCCTATAAGAAGTACAATTTGACTTTATAATTGGTCTTTAATGTTTACTTTGTGCTACTCCTGAATCTTATATGCCAAATTTTCCATTGAGTTCTGATCTTTTTGTTACAAATAGCTAAAAGTCTTTCAGTTCATTAATTTCCTTTTCTTTTCTTTTTTTTTCCATTCGGGATTATATTCAACTTTGCTGAACAAATTAATTTTGGCCACAAGCTTAATTAATTTGCTCTTCAAAATATTATGTTGTGAGACCTATAGTCTTTTAATATAGGAGCTGCTAGGTCTTATGTGATCTTAACTCTGAAGTATTTAATTTTTTTTCCTTGTTGTTTGTAATCTTTTCTCAACTTTGGAGCTTTGAAATTTGACCATGATATGCCTGTTAAGTTTTCCTCTGGGGTGATAGGTGTATTTTTTTTTTTTTTTCTATTTCTACTCTACCCTCTTGTTCTAGAACTTCCTTAATACATTTCTTAAAACATTGCATCAATATTATTTTTTCTTATAAAATTTTTAAATAATAGCTTTTTAATTTTCAAAATACACACAAAGATAGTTTTCAACATTCGCCCTTGCAAAACTTTTTGGTCCAAATTTTTCTTCTTCTCTTGCTCCCACTTTCCCCCAGATAGCAAGTAATCCAATATAGGTTAAACATGTGAAATTTTTCTAAACATTTCCACATTTATCATCTGCACTAGAAAAATCAGATCAAAAAGGGGAAAAATGAGAAAAAAACAAGTAAACAACAACAAAAAAAAAAAAAAAAAAAAAAAGGGAAAATACTATGTTGTGATTCACATTCAGTCCCCATAGTCCTTTTTCTGGATACATATAGCTCTCTCCAGCACAGGTCTATTTGAATTGGCCTGAATCACATCATTGTCAAAAAGAGCTAAATCCATCACAGTTGATCTTGTTGTTGCTGTGTACAATGAATGTTCTCTTGGTTCTACTCATTTAGCATCCCGTGAGTCCCTCCAAGCCTTTCTGAAATCATCTTGCTGATTGTTTCTTATGGAATAATATCTTATAACATTCATATACCATAGCTTATTTAGCCATTTCCCAATGGCATCAGTTTCTAGTTTCTTACCACTATAAAAAAGGGCTGCTACAAACATTTTTGTACATGTGGCTCCTTTTCCCTCCTTTAAAATCTCTTTGAGATACAGACCCAGTACAAACACTGCTGGATCAAAGGATATGCACAATTTGATAGCCCTTTGGGCATAGTTCCAAATTGTTCACCACTATGGTTGGATTAGTTCACAACTTCACCCACAATGTATTATTATTGTCCCAGTTTTTCTACATCCCTTCCAACATTTATCATTATCTTTTCCTATTATCTTATCTAATCTGAGAGGTGTGTAGTGATACCTCAGAGTTGTCTTAATTTGTATTTCTCTAATCAATAGTGATTTAGAGCATTTTTTCATATGACTAAAAATGGCTTTAATTTCTTCATCTGAAAATTGTCTGTTCATATCCTTTAACCATTTATCAGTTGGAGAATGGCTTTAAACCTTTATTAGAGGGATGTAAAAAAAAATTCCCAGTTTTCTGCTTCCCTTCTAATCTTGGCTGCATTGGTTTTGCTTGTACAAAGTCTTTTTTATTTAATATGATCAAAATCATCCATTTTGCATTTCATAATGTTCTCTAGTACTTCTTTGGCCATAAATTCCTTCCTTCACGGATCTGAGAGATAGAGTATCCCTTGTTCTCCTAATTTACTTATAGTATCATCCTTTATGTCTAAATCATGAACCCATATGTTAAAATTTTTATTTATTTAATTAATTTTTACAAAAATTTTATGCATAGGTATTTTTTCAGCATTGACAATTGCAAAATCTTTTGTTCCAACTTTTCTCCTCCTTCTCCCCCACCCCCAATGGCAGTTTGACCAATACATGTTAAATATGTTAAAGTATAAGTTAAATACAATATATTATACATGTCCAAACAGTTATTTTGCTGTACAAAAAGAATTGGACTTGAAACAGTGTACCATTAGCCTGTGAAGGAAATCAAAAATGTAGGCAGACAAAATTAGAGGGATTGGGAATTCTATGTAGTGGTTCATAGTCGTCTCCCAGAGTTCTTTCGCTAGATGTAGCTGGTTCAGTTCATTACTGCTCTATTGGAACTGATCTGGTTCATCTCATTGTTGAGACCCACGTCCATCAGAATTGGGCATCATATAGTATTGTTGTTGAAGTATACAATAATCTCCTGGTCCTGCTCATTTCACTCAGCATCAGCTCATGTAAGTCTTTCCAGGCCTTTTTGAAATCATCCTGCTGGTCATTTCTTACAGAATAATAATATTCCATAATATTCATTTACCACAATTTATTCAGCCATTCTCCAATTGACGGGCATCCATTCAGTTTCCAGTTTCTGGCCACTACAAAGAGGGCCGCCACAAACATTCTTGTACATACAGGTCCCTTGTCGTTCTTTAAAATCTCTTTGGAATATAATCCCAGTAGTAACACTGCTGGATCAAAGGGTGTGCACATTTTGATAACTCTTTGAACATAGTTCCAAATTGCTCTCCAGCAAACAGTTTTGGATTTGCAACTAGTTAACATTTCTCTTTGAATTAAGAGCAACTTTTCAAACTTCACTATATTCCACTGAACATGACCCCAGACCTTTTCTATTTCCATAGCAGTTGATTTTGGTGCTGTTCTTTCTCCTTTGCTTACTCATTTTTTAAAAAAGTAACTTTTATTTGTTTATTTAGCAGCTATTTTAGTTGGCTCTAGTCTTAAGGTGTGGAGAATGGTGCCCCAGTACTCAAGTCTTTCTTATTATTGTTTTCTAGGCCCTGTCTGGGACCCAACCTCAGACACTCTGCTTCACCCTTAAACCACAGCTAAGATCCCAACTATACTGTCATGCAAACACTCTTGCTCCCTGTGGTCTCTCCCACCACAATAAATTTCATCTCCCGCTCTGCCCTTGAGCCAAAAGCAGGGACTTCACTGTCCTGCAAGTGCCCACAGGGTTTCTGTTCCTCTACTACCCCACTCACTGAGTCTGTGTTAATTTCTCTTCCACCGAAGCCTAAGCCCTAAACCTCATCTGGTCAACACAGCTGGGCTTGGCATCCCAAGACAGTGGAGGGTCCTTCTACCTTCCCCTACCCAGATGTCAGACCTCCACATTGTCCATGAGGGTGACTCCTGATCCAGATGCCCCCCAGTCAGTTTATTAATACAGTGAAGTCTGCCTGGAGGTATTTGCACTTCACTGTGGCCAAATCTCTGACCCCCTCCCCCATCATATTTCCTGAGGTCCTTTCAAGTTGTCTTAGGAAGACAACTGGCTTATTCCAACTTTTATTTCTTTTTGCCCCTCTATCTATATTCACTTGATATGATGTTCTGTCTTGTTTATGGAAGAAATTTGGAATTTTCTTACCTACATCACCATCTTTCCAGTATCCTTTTCTGACTACGTTAATGTTACAGAGCTTTTGTTTTTATCTTCTAGTTTTCACAGTAGTGTGGGAATGTCATAAGGAAGGGAAGGTTAATAATAAAGCGACCATAATATTTTAATAATAATACAGAAAACATTCAGAAGGAAATAGAGAGTCAGGAGAGTTTTTAAAATAATATGTAAATTTTATTATGTGCTTTGTAAAAAGCGGTATGATTCAAAATTTCAAACAGAATCCTTTTAATATTCAGCTGTATGTATGAAAGTGATCTCTTTTCAGTTTTGAATGATTTAAGAACTGATTAATGCAATGAACAAACACAATTCTAGAAGAACAATCATGAAGTATGCAGCTGCTTCCTAACAAAAAAGTTAATGACTGACTCAAGGTGCAGAATTAGACATATTTTGAGACATGGTCAATGTAGGAATGTTTTGTTTGACTATACTTATTTGTGTGACGCCATTCCAAGTACTATTTATATGGGACCCACTTGTTTGTGGAGATAATGCCCAACCGGGCGATGAAAGGCAGGGTAGAGTTGGTGAGAAGAGCTCCAGCCTTTGGAATATTTTTTGGGACTACTCAATTGGTCAGGCCCTGTGGGACTCTTCAAGCTTGAAGTCACTTTGTCTACTCTTAGCTTCCAGCTTTGAGAGAGAAAATGGAAGAGGCTAACCCCATTTCAGGTAGCTGAAGGAAAAGGCTGGGAAGATGTGAGACCAGTGGGCAGTCCCCACATATGCCCTTTCCCAGGTGGCTAAAGTAGACTTTTCAGGAAGTTTCCCTTTGGAGGAGATCAAAGTCTCTCTTGGTTGAGCCAAATTATCTTTTGAGCCAAGTTATCTGATGATCAGCCAAGTTATCTTTCCCTTAGTTTCTGGGAAAGCTCATTCACTTTATGTTGTTTTGTATATATCCTCCTATGTATACTTTCTCTGATTTCTGTTTTGCTATGATTCAAATAAATTGTTTTCTTTGTTATTCACTATGTGAGTTCATTGTATTAATGATATTAGATAGGAAAGAAGCTTGGGGTTTCCCTGCTTCCCACAAGTAAGAACGCCATCAGAAGTTAGATGGAAACACAATAGTATTCCTTATATGAATAATATTTAAGGGAGCAGAGATATCTCAGTGTAGAGATTAGAGTGGACCCCTGGTTCCAATCTCCTGTTTCCCTTTTATCAGGAAATGAAGTCTCTCTCTTGGAGAAGTATAGGAGGAAACAAGCCTAGGAATGTCTCTTCTTCCTTCAAGCCATACACAAAGATTATGACATAGGTGGGCCTCATTACACAGCTGGGGCCCTTTCTTTACAATTGAGTTATATCTGTAGAAATAGAATTCTTAGTGATTTATTTTTAGAAGATATTATGAGTATTTTTATAGGCTAATTTTTTTCTTTTCTAAAAATCTGTGGTTCTGTGGTTTTTTTTTTTTTTTTTTTTAGTAATCTTGTTTCTCAGAGTCAAACCATCTTGTTTTCAATGACCCTACTTGACTACACCTTTTATTATCTGAGGATTATATTGAATGACCAGTAAAATCCACCAGCCCAATCCTCAGGAGGCTCACTGTTTAGATTTTGAGGGCTTGAAGTAATGAGTTTAAATGGCATTAAAAAAAAAATAACAAATTTTGTATTTATAAAAATATTTTTTTCTTGAGAGATTCTTTCCCTCCAAAGCTGATTTTATTTATTTATTTGTTTGTTTTTAGAATGGTGAATCTTAATGACATGACATCTTTAGCTTCATTCTTATTCAAACATTTCAGTCATATCTTACTATTCATGACCCTATTTGGTGTTTTCTTGGCAAAGATACTGGAATGTTTTGGCCATTTTCTTCTTTAACTCATTTTACAGATAAGGCAAACAGGGTTACATGACTTACTCAAGATCACACAGTAAGGGAAGGATTTGAACTCAGTAAGATGAATCTTTCTGATACCAAGCCCAGTGCTCTATCCACAATGCTAGTAGATAGTTGTCTCAGTTCTTACCTAACTCATAGTGATTGAAAGATGTTGCCAAATGTTTGCGGCAACCCTTTTTGTAGTAGCAAGAAACTAGAAACTGAGTGGATACCCATCAGCTGGAGAATGGCTGAATAAGATATGGTATATGAATGTTATGGAATATTATTGTTCTGTAAGAAATGACCAGCAGGATGATTTCAGAAAGACCTGGAGAGACTTAGATGAACTGATGCTAAGTGAAATGAGCAGAATCAGTCAATCATTAAACATGGCAACAAGAAGATTATATGATGATGGAAGCTAGTTCCAATTGTTCAATGATGAAGAGAGCCATCTACACCTAGAGAGAGGACTATGGGAACTAAGTATGCATCACAACACAACATTCTCACTCTTTTTGTTGTTGTTTGCTTGCATTTTGTTTTCTCACTCATTTTCTTTCCTTTTTGATCTGATCTTTCTTATGCAGCAAGATAATTGTACAAATATGTTTACATATATTGGATTTAACAAATATTTTAACACGTATACCATATATTGGATTACTTGCCATTTAGAGGAGGAGGTTGAGGGAAGGAGGGGAAAATTTGGAACAACAACAAAAAATACTTGCCTCAGGCAACCAAACAGGTCTGGGAAAAGTTCTTTATTTAGAAAGAAAAGTTTTTGGCATTTTCCTATGATCAGTTTTATTTCAGAAGCAGACTTTTGTCTCCCTATTTAAAAAAATATGTTGAAGTATATGTTAAATACAATATATGTATGTATATATATATATATATATATATATATATATATATATATATATCTCCATACAGTTATTTTGCTGCACAAGAAAAATCAGACTTAGAAATAAGGTAAAAATAACTTGAAAAGGAAATTGAAAATGCAAGCAGAGAAAAACCGAGGAATTAGAAATGCTATGTTGTGGTCCACACTCATTTCCCAGAGTTCTTTTGCTGGGTGTAGCTGGTTCTATTCATTATTGAACAAATAGAACTGATTTGGTTTATCTCATTGTTGGAGGGGGCCACGTCCATCAGAATTGATCCTCATATAGTATTGTTGTTGCAGTGTATAATGATCTCCTGGTCCTGCTCATTTCACTCAGCATCAATTCATGTAAGTCTTTCCAGGTCTTTCTGAAATCATGCTGCTGGTCATTTCTTACAGAACAATAATATTCTACAACATTCATATACCACAATTTATTCAGCCAATCTCCAGTTGATGGACATCCACTCAGTTTCCAGTTTCTGGCCACTACAAAGAGGGCTGCCACAAACATTCTTGCACATACGGGTCCCTTTCCCTTCTTTAAGATCTCTTTGGGATATAAGCCCAGTAGTAGCACTGCTGGATCAAAGGATATGTACAGTTTGATAACTTTTGGGGCATAATTCCAGACTGCTCTCCAGAATGGTTGGATGCATTCACAATTCCAACAACAGTATAGTGTCCCAGTTTTCCCACATCCCCTCCAACATTCATCATTTTTTTTTCTGTCATCTTAGCCAATCTAACAGGTGTGTAGTGGTATCTCAAAGTTGTCTTAATTTGCATTTCTCTGATCAATAATGATTTGGAGCATCTTTTCATATGGCTAGAAATAGTTTCAATTTCTTTATCCAAAAATTGTCTGTTCATATCCTTTGACCATTTATCAATTGGAGAATGGCTTTGATTCCTTATAAATTAGAGTCAGTTCTCTATATATTTTGGAAATGAGGCCTTTATCAGAATCTTTGCCTGTAAAAATGTTTTCCCAATTTATTGCTTCCCTTCTAATTTTGTCTGCATTAGTTTTGTTTGTACTTTTGTACAATTTTTGTACAAGCTTTTTAATTTGATATAATAAAAATTTTCCATTTTGTTATCAATAATGATCTCTAATTCTTCTTTGGTCACAAATTCCTTCCTTCTGCACAGGTCTGAGAATTAAACTATCCTATGTTTTTCTAATTTATTTATAATCTCATTCTTTATGCCTAAATCTTGGACCCATTTTGACTTTATCTTGTCGTGTCTTCCTATTTTGAGAAACACTTTTATATGTATTTTTTCTCTTTTGTTGACATTGTTCAATTATGTTGAACTCTTTGTGACCCCACCTAGGATTTCTTGGCAAAGATACTGGTGTGGTTTGCCATTTCCTTCTCCAGTGGATTGGAAAGGCTTAAAGTTAAGTGACTTGTGCAGCTACCTGGTGAGTGTCTGAGGTTGCATTTGAACTCAGGTCTTCCCCGACTCCAGACCTAGCATTTTATCGACTGAGCCACCAAGTATAATTGGAAGTATTTTTTTTTTTTTTTTAAGAATCACAATTTTGTTTCTTCTCAGATATATTCAAAAATGTTTTTTCAAAGTTATTTTTATTTCTTCTTCTTCTTCTTCTTCTTCTTCTTCTTCTTCTTCTTCTTCTTCTTCTTCTTCTTCTTCTTCTTCTTCTTCTTCTTCTTCTTCTTCTTCTTCTTCTTCTTCTTCTTCTTCTTCTTCTTCTTCTTCTTCTTCTTCTTCTTTTTTCTGAAGCAATTGGGGTTAAGTGACCTGCCCAGGGTCACACAGTTAGGAAGTATTAAGTGTCTGAGACCAGATTTGAACCCAGGTCCTCCTAACTTCATGGCTGGTGCTCTATATTTTTATTTCTCTGTATCAGGTTTTTTTGGAGGTATAACAAGTCTATCTTGGCTCAGCTACAACCTATTTTTATGCAGCTGCTACATTTATTTCTATCGTATAGTTCTTAAAAATCTAAATGGTACTGAATGTATGATTATTTGCTATATGCTGATACATGAACAAATCATTGGAATTGTTTTCATGATCTGAATTCATGCCTTTTGCTGTTTTGTTAAGCAAAGTTTATTAATCTAACAGACCATTATTGTTGCAATACTATATATTTGTTAATTGAATTAATATTTGTGTATTAGTATGGGTACACATTAATATATGAGACCTGAGACCATCAGATGAGAGATGGAACTGAACCCACCAATGATGAGCTACAGACATGGAACTTGAGACCATCAGGTAAGAGATGGAGCCAAACCTACCAGTGATGAGCTACAGACATGGAACTTGAGACGATCAGGTGAGAGATGGAACAGAAGCCAATCCCATTATCTTTGGACAAGAGGAGGATCAAGGGAATAAAGGATAAAAAATCTGACCTAAGACTATCTTCATCAAAGAACACCAATACCTCCACAGGTGATACTTTGCTTAACTTAGTCATGAACTGTATTTGAGGGAGGCAGAGTTGTACAAAGTCATTAGCCTCAGTTTCTCTCTATCTGAGCCGTTGAGGTCCAATGGTAATTCAGAAGTCAAGATGCTTGGCAAGGACCCAGGATGCGGCGGAGGTCCTGACCAAGCTCTATGTGCTCTGCAGAGCTTGCTTCAGCTGCCTTCATGGTCACTGGAACAAATTGTTATCATTTGCCCATTTTGCCAGGGAAAGTCTTCAGCTGCTTGGAGTAGACATCCCCTTAACTCACTGACATGTTTGAGGCCCATAGGTTATCTCTACCTGGTTTGGCCTATCTGCTGAGGAAGTCTGATAAGACAATGTGTAGAGACAGTTTGCCAAGGTTGTCCACTGGGCATGCTACAGCTTGGAGCCACAGGTGACAACTGAGTGAATCAGATGGATATTTTGCCTACTTTGTCCAACCACGCAGATTGTACAGAGGCTTACAAGAGGGTAGAAAAAGAACCACCATCACCACCACAGCAAGCAGTGAACATCTCAGAGCACGAACTGTTCACACTCTCAGATTCTGAGGACTGATTCTAGGGACTCTCTAGTACTCCCCAATAAAGCTAAAATAGATTTAAGCAAAAGAGATAAAAAGGGAAACTGCACTACATGTTACCAATATTATTCAATATTGTTTTGGAAATGCTAGCAAAAGAAATAAGAGAAGATAAATAAATTAAAGGAATCAGAATGGGAAATGAGGTAATAAGCTATCTCTTTTTGTAGAGATATGAATATGTATTTAGAAAATTCTGAAAATTCAACTAAAATTAGTTGAAACAATTAATAATTTTAGCAAAGTAGTAGGATATAAAATAAATCTACCATATATCACCAACAAAACCTTGTAAATAGAGATAGTAAGAGATACCCCTTTAAAAATAAATGTAGACAGTATAAAATACCTGAGAGTTTATCTGCCAAAACAGATCCAGGAATTATATCAACAAAATTATAAAACACTCTTTATACAAATAAAAGTCAGATATAAATAAATAGAGAAATATTAATTTTTCATGGGTAAGCAAAATCAATATATAAAAATGAAAATTTTACTTATTCAGTACTATCTCAATTAAATTGTTTAAAAATTATTTTACTGAGTAAGGAAAAAAACAATAAAATTCATTTGGATTAACAAGTGGTCAAGAATTTCAAAGAAACTAATAAAAAAATGTATAAAGGAAGAAGGTTCAGGAGTGCCAGATTGCAAACTATTTTATAAGGCATTATATATAAAAACTATTCAGTACTGGCTAAGAAATAGAAAGATAGATCAGTGAAACAGAGGAGACATATAATTCACAGCAGTAAAGGATTATAGTAACTTTGTGTCTGACAACTCTAAAGATTTAAATTTTGGGGATAAGAATTCATTATTTAGGAAAAATTGCTGAAAAAGCTGGAAAGCAGGCTGGCAGAAATTGAACATAGAGCAATATCTAAAATCATGTGCTAAGTTCAAAATGGATACATGATCTAAATATGAAGGGAGTTATCATGGGCAAATTAGAAGAACAGAACATATCTATCAGACTCATGAATAAACATGTTTAGGAGTAAACAAGACAGAGACAGAGAAAGAGAGTATTGTGAGGTGTGAAATGAATAATTTAAATTATATTAAATTTAAAAAGTAGTCAAGATTAAAGGAAAGCAGAAAATTGGGAAAAGATTTTCATAGAGATAAAGGTCTCATTTCTCAAATATATAAAGAACTTTGTCCAATTTATAAGAATGAGTCATTTTCTAACTGGAAAATGTTCAAGGACATGAATAGACATTTTTTTTGATGAAAAAATCAAGACTATATATAGTCATGAAAAATGTTCTAACTCATTGATTAAAGAATTCAAATCAAAACAATTTAAAAATATCATCTTATATTTACCAGATTGGCTAAAATGATAGATGCCCTTTGTTAGGGAATGGCTAAAAAAGTTACAGTACATGATTGTATTGGAATGCTACTGTGCCATAAAAAATAAGCTAGTTGATTTTAAAACAATATAGAAAAATTTGCATGAAATAATGAAAAGTGAAGTACAGTACCAAGAAAATGATGTACATAGTAAAAGAAATATCCTAAGAATAATTTTGAATGACTAATTCATCTTGAATATTATAAATATTCAAATCTGTTACAAAAGACCTCATAACCAACTCAAACCTGTTACAAAGGACCTATCCACCTCTAAAGAAAGAACTGACAAAAAGAAATATGTATTGTAGGGTTTTATATATTTGTGTATATGTGTGTGTGTATACATACATATACATGGATTTGTGTTTAATTGTAGACTTTTCAAACTAAAATGCAAAAACAATTATATTCAATAAGATTAAAAATAAATAGAAACTAAAAAATCTAATCCTAAAGAAAAAGTCAAAGAACAAAGCATAGAAACAATAATTCTACCAGATGATGACAATAATGAAACAACATATCAAAATTTGTGGGATTCAGTGGAAAAATTTATACTTTTAAATGTTTAAATCAACCAAAAAAGAGAACAGATCAATAAATTGGGCATGCAAATAAAATAACCATAAAAACAACAAATTAATCTCCTTTCCTAATTAAATAACAAAGAGAAATGCTAAAAAATCAAAGAAGATATTAGTAAAATTGAAAGTTAAAGGACCAGCAAACTAATAAATAAAACTAACATAAATAAAACTGTTATGTAAAAACCAGTAAAATAGAAAAATAGAGGGCTATAATTTGATTTTTATTTTATTTTTTTGCTAATTTGATTAAAAAAAAACAAAAAACCAAATCACCAGTATCAAAAATAGTATCAACTCACAACCAATAAAGCTGAAATTAAAGTAATTATCAGGAGCTAAGATTATGTTGCCTAAGTGCATAATAAAGTTGACAATCTAGATGAAATGGATGGATACTTTGAAAAATATAAATTGCTTAGATTAAGAGAAAATAGAATTCTCAAATCCCCCTATTCTCAAAAAATAAATTGAACAAACCATAAATAAGCTCCCTATGGCAAAAAAAGCAAATGAAGACTAGATTGGTTTACAAGTGAGTTCCACCAAACATGTAAGGAACAATTTGTAAAGAGCTGAAACTCTTAAAAGGTGTGCTTGACTCAACCAAACACTTAAGGCTAATTACCTGTTGGACAATAACTCTATTAGTATATGTTTGGAAAAATGGCCTTTCTCACTATTCTGTGCTGGCTTGATCTTCTGGTGTATACAGAGGAGGGATTAGGGGTGAAGTGACATGTGCCAGACTCACTTAGCCACAGGACAGAGAGAAGAAAAGTATGGTGATTCTGAACTCTAGATTCTTGGCAAAATTCCTGGCAGTTTTGTCCATCTCTTTCACTTCTCCTCCTGAAGACCAAAGTCTTTTGCTTATCCTGACTCCGGCTATTCTTGAGGCCTCCAGGGAGCTAGTCCGGACTTTACAACAATTAATTTTAATATTATATAAATTGTTTAGAAAAATAGTTAAAGAAGGAATCCTACCAAATTTCTTCTATGACACAAATATTGTTTTAATTCCTAAATCAAGGAGAACAAAAACAGAGAAAGAAAATTATAAACCAATTTCCTAATAAATACTGAGGCAAAACTTTAAATAAAATACTAGCAAGGAGATTGCAGCAATATATTACAAAGATCATATATTATGACCAGAATTTTACCAGGCTTGGTACAATATTTTTTTGTTGTTGTTCAATCATTTTTAATCATGTATAACTTTTTGTTACTTCATTTGGAGTATTCCTTGTAGAGAGACTGAAAAGATTTGCCACTTTCTTCTCCAGCTCATTTTATAGATGAGGAAACTGAAGCAAATAGGGTTAAGTGATTGTCCAGGGTCATATAGGTAGTAAGTGTCCGAGGCCAAATTTAACCTCAGGCCTTTCTGACTCCAAATCTAGCTGCCTGTAGCTGCTTATAGAAAAACTATAAATACTATTGATCATATCAGTTTAAAAAAAAACCCAAATCAAAATTATATCAATAGAAACAAAACAGGTTTTTGCCAAATATAACATTCCTATTAAGAACACTAGAATAGGAATAAATGAAGTTTTTCTAAAAATTTTAAGTAGTATCTATTTAAAATCAAGAGCAAATATTATCTGTAATGGGAATAAACCAGACATTTTACCCATAAGATCAGGGATGAAGCAAGGGTATCTATTATCACCATTACTATTTAATATTGCTCTAGAAATATTAGCTACAGCAATAAAAAAGAAAAGGAAATTGAAGTAATAAGAGTAGATGAGAAAATCAAATTATCATTTTTTACAGGTCACATGATCACATGCTTAGAGAACAGTAGAAAGTCAAATGAAAAAAACCTTGTCAAAGCAGTGAACAACTTTAGCAATGTTGTGAGATGTAAAATAAACACACATATCATCAGCATTTCTATATATTACTAACAAAATCCAGCAGAAAGAAATAGAAAAATTCTATTTAAAATAACTGCAGACAGTATAAAATTCTTGGGAGTCTTCCTGCCAAGACATACATAAGAACTATACAAACACAATTACAAAACAGTTTTTATACAAATAAAGACAGATCTAAACTATCTGACAAGTATTACTTGTGGAGAAATCCCAATTTTTTTCAATGAAGTGGAGTCAAAGTCATCAGTTGAGAAGAGTGGGGAGGGAGCTGTGGAAAACTTGAAAAAAAATCAATCAAACATTTATTAAATGTCTACTATGTGCCAAGCACAACGATGTCTGCCCTTAAGGAACTTAAAATGGGGAAAGACCACATATAAAAGTAAATGAAAAGAGGTCTGTGTGTGTGGGAGTTACCCAACATAGGAGAATGGCACAGAAGTCAGTCAGAGTTCCAAAAGGAATGCAGCCAGGTGAGCAATGAGGGATAGTGAGGATGATTCTTAGGTTTCTAGCCTGAGGGTCACCTTGCAGATGGCTATGTCCTCTATGGTAATGGAGGTGGGGGTTTAGAGGGAAAGATAATTAGTTCAGTTTGGGATGTGTTTGAATTTAGGATGTCCATTAAATATACAATTCGAAAGGCAGTTGGAGATACTAAGAGATAATTAGTAACTTTAGAAAGAACAGTTTTGGTGAAAGGAAAAGGTTGGAAGCCAGATTATAAGGAGGTTAAAATAAAAGAGTTAGGAAATGATCCTGTGGAGACATCTATTATAGATGGCTTTTTCAGGGAGTTTATCCATAAAGGGCAGAAGTGACATAGGGATGGAAGTCAAGTAAGGGTTTTTTTATCCCCCTCAAGAAGGGGAAGACATGAGAATATTTATAGGTAATGGAAAATGAGCCAGTAGGGAGAGATTTTTAAAAAGTGATAGTGGGGATAACAAAGAGGGCAATCTGTTGAAAGAGATGGAAAGAAATGTGACCCACTTGAGTAGGTTAAAAAAAAGGGGGGGTTATTCTTGGTAAGGAGTAAGGCTCTCTCCTCATGTCAGACAGGGATAAAGGAGGAGATAGTATAGGGGAAAAAAAAAACAAATAATAGAAAGGAGAAGAGAAATTTTTGAGCAGGGAAGTGTCAGATCACTAAACCTAAACTGCCCGTACTTTAGGAAGATTGTTTTGGGAGTTGTGTGAAAGAGAGCAGACTAGACTCAAGGAGACCACTAGTTAAGCCGTTTTTATACTGTTCCAAGCAGGAGATGAAGAGGTCCTGAACTAAGATATTGGTTTTGTGAATAAAGAAGGAAAAGCAGCAGAATTCTGTAGGTAGATGGTAGAAATCACAGAACTTGGTAATTGTGATGGGTTTGGGAGGTAAGAAGAGGACAGATAAATCCAAGATTACAAATAAGATTTCTAGAATGATAATACTAGAATAATATTCTCCATGTTATTTGCTCACCTTCAGCACTTGGAGTCTTCTTGATTTTATCTTAGGCTCTCAACTGGTAACTTCAAATTTCTTGTAGATGTTCCGGCAACATCCTGATCTTATATTTCTTCAAACTCCTCAAATTGTATGACTTGCATGACCTCTCAGGCCCTTTCTAGCTCTAAATCTATAATATCCTCTGATTTATAACCAAAGACACAGCTATACCTGAGACTTTATCCTCACCTTTAAATTCCTAAACAATGAAATTCTACTGTAATGTAGTTTTTTTGTATCTTCCTACTTCTCCAGTTCCCTTTTGAACCAGAAATCTGTTCTTTATCCACTGATTCCTTGATACTTTCTTATTTGGGCTAGACCCCATGACCAACTATTTCAGCAACTGATCAACTGATATCCTGGAATTTTTCATTACTTTTGCTCTTTTAATTCCTGCTCTATTCTCACCCCTCAGGTAACCCTTCTTATATGATTTCTATGCTTTTGGACTATTAAGCATGGCTGACAAAAGCCTCAAAATTCATACTGATTGTTTTTGTTACATATTTATTCTGTTCAATTTGAGTCAGGCACTTACTGCTAGCTCCTTGGTAATCATTTCACTGATTCAGCATTGGCTCTCACTCATTCTCTACAATTTTTCCAAAAATGGTTCACATGTTGGCTTTGTCACTTTTCTTGTGATCTCTGCTAAGTTCACCCAAACCAGGCTTGTTTCGTCAGCTATAAAAGCTTACTATCTGCTTTACCCACCTTCTCTTACCCCTAATTAACATCTTCATATGCTCTTGATCTTGTCTACTCAAGTTATCCTTTTCCTTTTCTTCTTCCATTCTTCTCACTTTACCAGTCTTCTTCCATTTAAGACATGCTTTTCCCTTACCATTATACTGCCCCCCCCATACTCTTTTGGCCTTCCTATCCATCTGAACTGCTGGCCTTTCAATATTGCATTTTACTCATCCAGAAAGATGAGACTTCTATATCTGAAAATTATATTCCTCTCTGCTTCTTCATTCTTCTTTTTATCATCTGGCTTAAGCCCTCCACATTTTTAACTGAAACTACTCTCTCTAAGGTGACTAATAAACTCATTGCCAAATCCAAATAGCTTTTATCAGTCCTCATCATTTAACCTCTCTAGAACTTTTTTTTTTTTTTTTTTTTTTTACTACTATTAACAATCCTTCCTTCTTGGTACTTTCCTCTCCACTGGCATCTGTGATTATGGCACAATATTTTTTCTCCTCTGAGTAATCTGATTTGTTTTTCTCCACCAACTTTTCCCCCCAGATTTGTGATGGGCGTAAATTAGTAAACCTGGCAGAAGCCTCAAGTACTTTATGTTGGGGATTTGGGATTGGGGCTGAGATTTAATACAGTATTGTTTCCTAGGTGAGGAAACGCTTTACTAACGGAGGTTAACACTTTTGCAACTTAGTCTTTTTTTTCCTCAATAGTATTTTATTTTTCCAAATACATGTCAAGATAATTTTCAACATTCATTTTTGTAAAACTTTGTGTTCTAAATTTTTTCTTTTTCACTTCCTTACCTCTTCCCTCCCCAAGATGGCAAACAATCTGATATAGGTGATACATATATAATACTTTTAAACATATTTCCATATTTCTCATGTTGTACAAGAAAAATCAGGCCAAAAAGGGAAAAAAAACACAAGAAGGAAAAAGCAAACAAAAAGGTGAAAATATTATGCTTTAATCCCCATTCAGTCTCCACAGTTCTCTCTCTGGATATAGATGGCATTTTCCATTCCAAGTCTATTGGAATTGTCTTGGATTACAATATTGCTGAGAAGAATTAAGTCGTTCATAGTTGATCAGTTTATAATCTTGCTGTTTGTTATTGGTTCTGCTTGCTTCACTCAGCATCAGTTCATGTAAGGCTTTCTAGGCTTTTCTGAAATCAGCCTGCTCATCATTTCTTCTAGAACAATATTTCATTACATTCAGACCTAGTAGTGAGACTGCTGGATCAAAGGGTATGTACAATTTTGTAGCCCTGTGGCCACAGTTCCAAATTACTTTCCAGAATGGCTGGATTAGTTTACAACTCCAACAATGCATTAGTGCTCCAGTTTTCCCACATCCCCACCAACATTTATCTTTATTTTTTCTTGTCACTGCAACTTAGTCTTAAGAGAGTTGCCTAGAACATTAAGAGACTAAGTGGCTTGCTCAGGGTGACACAGCCACCATGTAATAGAGGAAGAACTTGAAGCTAGTGAGGTCTTCCTAACTTCAAAGCTAGATCTACCAGAAAGAAAGAGCTTAAAATGGTATTCTTAACATTTTTTGTTGTTATTTTGAACCTGATAAATATAAAAATTACATGTTCATATATAAACAAGAGAAAAAAGATTCTAAAATGAAACAAGTCTCATTACCAATAGCTTAAGTTCAACTAGGTATATTAGTTCTAAAGCTATCTCAATTTTCTGTTTCCCTCAAGTTCTTTGATCTCTTCTGTATATTTTCTTTAATCCTTCATTAATGATTTTTCCTTTTAAAAAATTCTATTACTATCCGTTCTCTTCTCCCTTTAAAAATCTTCTTTTGCCATAGTCGAGAAAAAAAATTCATATTAGACATATTGAAAGGTTATGATTCTAAACCTCCTCAATCAGATCATTCAATATAATACTTCTCAAGTCTCAACTCTCTCTAGATTATCTAATCCACTTCTATTTCAAATGAACATTTCTGTGGTTGATGTCCATCTCTGTATATCTAGCCCAGACATTTCTCTGGATATCTAGATACCTGTTTTCAATTTACCTTTTGAAGTGTACTTACTACCACTTGATACTTAACAGCTCCAAAATGGAACTCAGTATTTTCCTCCTTCTCAATTCACACGTCTTTTGAAACTTTCCTATTGATGTTAAGGTTCTTATCTTTAAGTCACCTATGTTCACAAATTTGGTATTATCTTCAATTCTCCAGTCTTCCTCATTAATCAGCTGCCGAACTTTTATTTCTACCTCTTCAAAATGTCCTCTTTGCCACTACTTCAGTTCAGCCACTTCTCACTTGGATTATTGTAATAACTTTCTAGCTGTTCTTCCTGCTTTAAATGGTTCCCCTTTCCACTTAGCTGGTAGTGATTTTCCAAAAATCAGTCAATAAGACAGCATTTATTATATATCTATAATATTCCAGGCACTGTGCTTAGTGCTGGGGATTACATAAGTAAAAGGTGACTCCTACTCTCAAGAGTTAATAACAACATACAAAGAAAGAGCTATGCGCAGTCAGAATATACTGGGTATCCCAAAAGTCTCAGATCAATTTCACTTCCCCCATCTTTTTGGGGGATGGGGCAGTTGGGGTTTAATGACTTGCCCAGGGTCACACAGTAAGTATCTGAGGTAAAATTAGAATTTAGGTCCTCCTGACTCCAGAGCCAGTGTTCTATCTATATGCCATCTAGCTGCCCCCAGTTTTAAGCTTTGTTAATTAGTTGAAAACTTTTGGAACACTTTTATAAACTGTAGATAATTTAAGGATTCAGTAAGATCAGTGAGGACAGGGAAGGGCTTTTTGCAGAAGTGGGACATTAGCTGAGATATAAAGGAAGTCAGGGAAACAAGGATGAGAAAGGAGAGCAAGAAATAGTTACTGCATCTCAGAGTATATAAAGAGCCTGCAGAAGGTAAGGTGTAAGGAGACTAGAAAGACAGGAAGGTCCTGGTTATGAAGACCTTTAAAAGACCAGCAGGACTTTATTGGATAGGGAAATAAGGGAATTGATAGAATAGGGGAGAGAGGAAGATGATCTGGCCTGTGCTTTAGGAAGATCAACAGATTGACAACTGGATTGAATGTAGATTGGAGTGGGGAGATATTTGAGACAAGCAGACCTAACAGTAACCCATTTGCAACAATGCAAATATGAGATGAAGACGAACTGCACCAGGATGGTGGCGATGTCACAGAAGAGGAAGGGGGGCATAGAAGGAGAACTGTTATAAAGGCAGAAATGGGGGAACTTGGCAACTGA